>NC_050577.1:121257779-121466608 GCF_011100635.1 Trichosurus vulpecula | reverse complement strand
ATACATATACCAAAATAGTGCGGTGTGGTGGAAAGAATCATGGATGCAGAATAAGAATATGTCAATCAATCAATAAACTTTCATTAATTGCCTTCTATGTGCCAGGGATTGTACTAACTGCTGGGAATACAAATATGAAAAAGAAAGACTGTCCCTGCCCTCAAGAAACTCATAATCCAATGGGAGAATACAACACATAAAGGGAAGCTAAAAAGGGTGCTTGCTAGGGGAGGGAAAGAAGGGAAGCTATCTTGATCCTACACGTGACGATGAAGTGCAAAATCGTATAGCCAAATGGGAAATGAAGGGATGGTTGAAGTGGGGATCTTGGTAAGGAGTTGCTGATGTGAGTTTAAATTCTGGCTCTGCCACTCACTTCTAGTATGACCTGGCACGAATCACTTTGCTTTTCTAGGCCTCAATTTCCTTAACTGTAAAATGAAGGGATTTGGACCTTTCTAGATTTAAGGTGCTTTCTTCCTCACAATGAGCTATTTCTTTAGTGAAGGAAATGGGCACCAGAGGGAGGCTTCATAGAGAGAATCCCAACCGGGCATGACAAATAGAAAGTATACAGAGATATTTCAGATCATGCATAGACATGTTGTGCACAGTCTTAAGTGAATTTTTGCTTATGATGGCATCTTAAAATATGGATCTGAAAAAGATGAATTTAGAAGAAAGAAATCATCCCATATGTGTGATCAAGCTATATTTGGGAGAAAGAATTCCTGAGTTTCATTTAATTTGCTATGTGTACCCTAGAGAAATCTTCATAGCTGATTTTACTCACTATTAAAGTGGAAAAAGGAGATTCCAGCAGGGTGGGGAAGGGGGACAAAATGAGCAAGGCAACCAAAGCTGCTTCAGTATGATGTACAATTATTATGTAAAACCAGGGAAGGATGATATCTCATGCCAAGATTTACATTTTGGGTTTCCTTAAAAGGGGCGCATGTTGTCAAAAACAATTGCTGAGGAAATGACAGCAGCAGATGTTTGTTTGAGACAGAGATTCTCTGAAAGCATCAAAGCACAAAGTCTACAAGTAATCAACGCCAAGGAGACTGTATCAAATCAGGGGTTTCCAAGCTGGCATCCTCATCCACAGTTGTCCTCTCGAAGGGTAATATCATTATGTTCAATTTTGAAAGCTGGTGAAATACTGTACTGCCATCTTTATGTGAGAAGAACAATTGTTCCATACATACGAGGCACATATATTAAGCCTTTGCTTATTCAAATACAGCTAATTCATACATTTCTTTAGGCAAGAGGAAAGATAGAGTAAAATTTTTCAGTTTCAAATGCAGAGGTTGATAAATGAGTAGTATGGGGAATGTCTCTTTAAATAAATATTTTGAAGACTTTGGAAATACCTATTTATAATACACAGTTTTAATTTGCTATTTATATATTATTTACAGGAAAAATTTCAGGAAAATTACTTAATATCTCAGCCAGATACCTCAACTATAAAACAGATATGGTAATCTCTGTATATGTATAGGCTGGTTGTGAAAATCAAATGAGATATGACTGTAAAGTGTTTTGTAATTATAAATAATTATTTAGCTATAAAGCTTTATCAAAATAATGCTATCTACAAGACCTGATTAAACTACAGATTACTAAAATAATTGGATGAAATCATTGGAGGACAACCAGCTTTGACATTTGAAAATTCACCTAGGATTTGTGAGGTGCCTAAAGTTTGGAAAAGATCCAGTGTACTAATTATATTTTTTAAATGGAAGTGAAATCTTACAAATAACAAATGTTCTAGACTTTGGTTGAAATAGTACATTTTAAACAAAGATGAGAAGACTGATGAGATTAGATTAATTATACAAAGAAGGCCTGTGCTGAAGATGACATAATTCTGAGGTCTTAAAGGATCATGTCTACAGATATATGAAACACTTAGAAATATAATCATAAAATTTATTGGATTTGATGTGGAAAAAATATATAGTTATCTAAAATTAGAATGGGCTGCCTTAAGCAGGGTTCTCATTAGAAATCTTCAATCTAAATCTATATGGCTACTTGTCAGGTGTGTTTTCGTGAATGCTTTTTTCAGCGAAATAGTTGGGTAATAAAAACACTGAGATCTCTTTGAACTCTGAAATTCTGTGTGAAGAAGGCAGAATCAGGAAAGTGAGAAACACACGTATATAATGCATACAATAATGTAATAAAGGCAATGCTCAAAGACAACAGAATTGAGATCTAATACAATGGTCAATACTGGTTCAAAACAACTAGTGTTAAAATACCCCTCTTATGATCCCTCAAACAGCCCAATGTTAAGTCCTCTGTCAATTCTAAACACTATGTCAGACATTTCTGCTAATATATTTTTTTTTTATTTTTAAGGGAATTAGGGTGGGGAAATGGTAATTGGAAAAGCAATGGAAATTGTTTTTGTCAAAACAAAATGAATAAAAAGATATTTTCAAATGAACACCAATTTATTAGTAAAGAGAGAGATGAGAAGACTCAATATGCAACTACAGTTTAAACTAGTTGTGAACTTTGAAAAACAAGAAATGCATAAAAGTAAAGATAACTATCAATATTTCTGAGAGTAAAATGGTAACTGCAGCAAAACCAAATAAAGGCCCCCAAAACCACTTCAGCCAGCAAATACAAACTTTTGGCCAAACAGGCATACCAGGCAAAAGACAAGAGAGTATAGTCTCATTCACAAAGCATGATAGAGGATGGCAGAAGTTAATGAAGAATACCACCTCACAAAACAAGAAAAACCTAGAGAGGGAAAGAAGTCTACATAAAGCTTGGCAAAAGACCTGAACATCCCAAGGGCATAAGAAACTGGAAGGATAACAGAGTAGAATGGAGTCAGTTTGCTAGCATTTCCATAGGAAGCTACACCCATCAATACTTTTCTGAAGGTCCGTTATCATTAATTCCTCAATACTTGGTGTACTATGAAGAACTAGAACTGGAATGTAAGAAAATGTCCTCGACAGATGTGGGGGAGGAAAGAGGGGGGGAGGGGGAGAAACATTTGAAAAGCTACACATACCTGGAAGTAAAGCTTGCTAGAAGTGAAATTTTCTAAAGGCACTGGCTTTTAAATCAACTGCCTCTCAAAAAGATAAAGACTCCTAACTATTATTGCAAAAATTAAGAAAGGGGGTACCAACATATCAGTAACTACTTCCTCTCTCTTTGCCTACTTCTCTCCTTTGAAAAAAACTTCATGAGATTGTCTTCATAGTGAATCAACTATATTCTTGAAGAATATATAAGAAGCCAGGAAGGCTTTCACAGGTCAGACAACTAAGATTGAATAAAGAATATTTTATCTCACCGTGCTATTGTGAACTTCATAAATCCTACTTATATGCTTCATATAACTCAGCAGTGACCCTGCAGTCTCAAAAGCTATGCCAATAGAACATAAGCTCTAGAAGGTTCTGCCATGCTGGAAAGTCTTTGAGTGAATTCCCAAAAATAGATCCAGTCTGCTTTTGAAGTACTAACTAAGTATGGAAAGACACAGCACCAAAAGGCTGAGCACCTCAAGATGACTTTTTTTTTCATTTTGAGGGCACAACAAGCCATGAAATAAAGAAAAAAATTTTAAATGGGCTCTTAGTCTTGTGTATCTTTCTACTTTTCTATTGATGATAGAGTAGTGAGAAAGGTAACAGAAGATGCAGAGAGTCACAATTTTAGATCCTCAGATTTTAATTTGGGCCCGATTAATTATATAAAAATAGGAGATGATTTTCTACCTACAATAAGGTATGCCTTGCTAGAAAAGCTAACACACTAGACATTCTGTTTATAAACATAACTGGAAGAGGAAGAAGAAGTTACAGCTAAATGGAAAGGTGGTTCACAAGGTATTCCTAAGGAAGTCAAAAAAAAAAAGAAAAGAAAAATGAGGGAGTTGGTTGAATGGATGTCATACATTATCAAGGCCACAAGAAAATCATTTCATAGGCTATTTGGTCATCACATAGTGTAGTACCAATGATGAGAATTTGCGAAAAGACCACCTAGAGATTAATTGTACTTGTTCACCACATCAATTAGTAAGGAGGAGTTATAGAGAAATTTTATGATAATTTGATAAAATCTTCCAAATGAAATCAAAATATGCTATGTTATTTAGTAACTTAAGCACAAAGGTGGGAAGATATGGAGACAGGGAGAAATATACTAGCAATGTTCAAGAAGAAGGAACAAGAAAGGTCAGAGACTTGTATATTATACAGACTACACTTGAAACCTTTACATCATGAAGGCTTTTTTAAGGAAAGAAATGATAGGCCCTGCACATGACAAGTAACAAATAACACCATGGAAAATTATATAGATTATATTTAACAGATAAGAAAAGATGTTATTTCTATGGGATTTATTACCCTGTAACAGCCAGCTATCTGTTAAAGACCATCTCTTTATCAGATCTAAGATCAAGATTAGTAAGAAAAAAAGAATAATAAGAAAAAGGTATCATACACTTGATACAACTAAATCCTAAAGTATATGACAAATAGTTTATGTTAAAAAATGAGAAATGAACAACAGAAATGACACTGATAAGAATTATAATATTTTATCCAAAAGCATAACAAATGTAAAGGAAGGATATTCCAAAGAAGCTCACAAAGGACATTAATCAATAATCATCTGACTTATTTGCTAAATAGAAAGATGACTACAAAATATAATACCCATTTGGAACATAACCTCATTTATAAAATCTTACCAAAAAAAGGATAAAGGATGATCAAATGTAGTATTTCTTATAAAGGAGAAGCATTCGATGACAAAAAGCAATTTAAAGAAAGCATGCAACATATGCAACTAAAATAAAAGTATATACTAAAATCATCCCGAATTCATTTAAAGATGAAATGGAAAGGGGCAGCTAGGTGGTGCAGTGAGTAGAGCACTGGTCCTGGAGTCAGGAGGACCTGAGTTCAAATCTGGCCTCAGACACTTGACACACTTACTGTGTGACCTTGGGCAAGTCACTTAACCCCAATTGCCCTGCCCCCACCCATAAAAAATGAAATAGAAAGAAGATAAAAGGGGGAAAAATGGCAAAAGCCACTGTAACAGGGTGTTTTCCCCATCAAGGAAAAATAGGACCACCATACTTAAACTCTCACAACAAAGAGACCCCAAGGACATGGGCATATAATTGCTGACTTCTTTAGTATCTTGTACCATTTTGTGTACTGCTATGTTTAGTTCTGTATATACATATATCACACCTGTTTGAGAAAATTGGTGTATTGCCTTACCATTACTAGAGAGTTTATATGTAGCCAAATTAATGCCAACAGTCCTTTTCCCCCCAAGGTTGGATAAGAAAATAAAATAATATGCTCTTTGGATTCATACATCACCACCTCAGCTAGAAAGTGATTGCAACTGGTGCTTGATTATAAATCAGGATGTGTTTATAGAGAAGAGCAAAAATTTCCTTAAAAAGAACGAAGGTGGGGAAATAGTCACTTTGGACCAAGTGTATAAAGAGACAATGCAGCTGGTGATATAATTGTGAGGATGTTGGTGGACCAATATAAAGTTATCTAAAGGAGAAAATAGAAAAATATTATGTTGGGGGTGGGGGTAGGTGGAATCAGAGCTTACCAATCCTAAAAATGGGTGACAAAGAGAACATTTATAACTACCAACCAACTAACCTTCAGATTATTGTATGAGCTCCTTGCAAACAGTACTGTTTTTTGGTTTCCTTTTTATCTCCAGTGCTAAGCACAATGCCTGACACATAGTAAGTACTTAATATATGTTTGTTATTGTTGACCAATCCATATGTCTATTCTCCAATCTATACAAGATCCACATTAAGGTCACCTCTGGCTTGCTTGATGAATGAACTGAACAGGCTTTTGCAAGCAAACATTAAAATATTTCAAGATTACTTGAAAGATACAATGAAAATATCCCTGTTAAGGTTCTCTAAAAATATCCAATAGATTAATCATAAAAAAAGAGAAAGGTACTCATCAAAGATATTTGCCACTGGGACTAAGTGGATCTAAGACTAAGTGCAAGTTGAAGAGAGGGTTCCCTTTACTGGTAATGCTCTCATTTATGACTTGTCACCCTGAGGTCCAGTATATTGCAGAATCTCCTTAGAGAGATCTGCAGTCACTCAAAAGAGTCAGTTCTGACCATCCACACAGGAAAGATCAAGTGTATGAAGAATGTATACTGTCCAAATTTCAATGTGAATTTGGGTAGATAACCTATGGTTCATATCTACCTCTGGAAAAGATAGTACAGATGAATTACAAGTTGAACCGGAGTTGAAGAGTAGATGGGAGGCAGGCTGGATTGCCATTCGGAAGATTTCATCTAAGAATCCACACTAACTTCTCCAGGGGGAAAAACTGGCTTCAGGTAACCTTAATCCCACAGTACACCAAAAACAAGTAATAAACAAATAAAGAACATCATTTAAAGGTTATCCAAGATCCATATTTTCTTGTGACAGTAAAATAGAAGGAAAAGCCTATTAAAATTACCTTTTTTGCATCCAAATTCTAAATCAAGTCCCTTCTCAGGGACTATTCAAATATAATTGTGAACGTACCTCCCCAAAAAAATCCTTCAAAGGGCATTTCCTAGTATCATAAATCTAATTAGATGAGAGTTTCTTATATGTGAAAATAACATGTTGAAACAAGTAAAAGCTGTTGATTGACCATGTTCATTCTTAGATGCTTCCAATTGGTGTGAGGTAACTCATCAATAATGCATGTCATTGGTGTTGTTTATCTATAGCTCTAAACATTTGGGATGTTCTTGTATGCAGTTTGCTATTTTTTTATGTGAAATGACATTCCAAAGCTAAATAAGTCCTAGCCACATTCATATAAGCTATTTCTAACAATATGCCAGATATCTGGGTATATCTGGTTAAAGCCTTTTGACTAAAGTAAAGAAAAAGTAAAATCTGTATTCAGTCCTAAAGGCCCAGGCTCCAAAGCCATACTGAAAGTTCATCACTCAGAAGTAAGCTCCATGGCTTAAGTAACAAGTCTGGTTTCACATATTGAAGAAATTAAAATGGGGGGGAAGCAGAGCCAAGATGGCAGAGTAGAAGCAGGGACCTGCTTGAGCTCTCCCCCCAAACTCCCCAAAACACCTGTAAAAATGACTCTAAACAAATTCTAGAGCAATAGAAGCCACAAAATGACAGAGTGAAACAAATTTTCAGCCCAAGACAATCTGGAAGGCTGACAGGAAGAGTCTATTGCACCAGGCTTGGATGCAGCCCATGTGGGCCATGCTGGCACAGATGGGACTGGAGCAGATCTTAGGGCACTGAATCACTGGTTGCTGCTATGGTTTCCAGACTTCTCAACCCACAAACACCAAAGACAGCTTCAAAGATCAGCTGGGTGAGAGAGGAGCATGGTCTTGCCACAGCAGCAGCTGCTTCTAGAGCTCTTGGGGAATCTAGAACCTGATCTGAGTCATGGTCTTGGGTGGTGGACATGGAGGGAGGAGGAGCCCTGGCACGTGGAGCTAGTGGTGGCTGTGGAGAGGGAATCCTCCTTAAAGTTACATGGCAGAAAAGTGTACTCGTGGTTGCTCATGGACCAGAGCACAGGCCCATAGAGGAGTAAAGACCTCTCCTTTGATCATACCACTTTGGAGGAACTGAGAATTTATACTTCCCTAGAGATATCTCTGAAAACAGCTGCATAAAACCCCTGAAACTTGGGGTAGTATACCCTCCACCTTAACAAAGAGCTCAAAAGTCAATTAATTGGCTGGGAAAATGAGCAAACAGAGGGAAAATAAGACTATAGTAGGTTACTTGTTTGGTGAAAAAGTATTTTTGTACATCCTTGGTGATGAGGAAGATCAAAGCACACAACTAGAGGAAGACAGCAAGACCAAGACTCCTCCAATCAAGCCTCCAAGAAAAATACGAAACAGTCTCAGGCCATTGAAGAACTCAAAAAGATTTTGAAAATCAAGTGAGAGAAGTAGAGGAAAAACTGAAAAGAAAAATGAGAGTGATGCAAGAAAATCATGAAAAATGAGTCAACAACTTGGTAAAGCAGACCCAAAAAATAAAGAAGAAAACAACACCTTAAAAAATAGGCTGGACCAAATGGCAAAAGAGGTCCAAAAGCCAATGAGGAGAGGAATGCCTTAAAAAGCTGAATTGGCCAAATGGAAAAGGAGGTCCAATAGCTCACTGAAGAAAATAATTCCTTAAAAATTAGAATGGAGCAAGTGGAAGCTAATGACTGTTTGACTAATCAAAAAATTATAAAACTAAATCAAAATATATAAAAATAGAAAACAATGTAAAATGCCTCATTAGAAAACAACTCACCTGGAAAATAGATGCAGGAGAGTTAATTTAAAAATTATTGGACTACCAGAAAACCATGATCAAAAAATAGCCTAGACATCATCTTTCAAGAATTATCAAGGAAAACAGCCCTGATATTCTAGAACCAGAGGGTAAAATAGAAATGGAAAGAATCCACTAATCACCTCCTGAAAGAGATCCCAAAAGGAAAACTCTTAGGAATATTGTAGCCAAATTCCAGAGTTCCCCGGTCAAGGAGAAAATATTGCAAGTAGCCAGAAAGAAATAATTTGATTATTGTGGAAACACAATCAGGATAACACAAAATTTAGCAGCTTCTACACTAAGGGATTAGAAGGCTTAGAATATGATATTCCATAGATCAAAGGAGGTAGGATTAAAACCAAGAATCACCTACTGAGCAAAATTAATATTTCAAGGGAAAAATGGAATTCCAATGAAATAGAGAACTTCCAAGCATTCTTGTTGAAAAGACCAGAGCTGAATAGAAAATTTGACTTTCAAATACAAGAATCAAGGGAAACATGGAAAGGTAAACAGGAAAGAGAAGCCATAAGGGATTTATTAAAGTTGAATTGTTTATATTCCTACATGGAAAGATGATATTTGTAACTCATGAGACCTTTCTCAGTATTAGGCAGTTAGAGGGAATATATATATATACACACACATACACACATACACACATATACATATATATACACATAAGTATGTATGTGTATATACATGTGTGTTATATATGTGTGTTTGTGCATATATATATGAGTATATATGTGTGTACATATAATACATATATATATATATATATATATTCAGACAGAGGGCACAGGGTGAGCTAAATATGAAAGGATCATATCTAAAAAAATAAAATTAAGTGTTGAAAGGAATGTACTAGGAGAAAGAGAAAGGGAGAAGTAGAATGTAGTAAATCATCTCACATAAAAGAGGCAAGAAAGAGCTTTTACAATAGAAGGGAAGAGGGGGGAGGTGCGAGGGAATAAGTGAGCCTTACTCTCATTGTATTTGGCTTAAGGAGGGAATAGCACACACTCAGTTGGGTACAGAAGTCTATCTTACCCTGAAGGGAAGCAGGTGGGAAGGGGATAAGAGAGGGGGGGATAATAGAACGGATGGCAGATTTGGGGAAGGGGTAATCAGAAGCCAACACTTTTGTAGGGGGACAGGTCAAGGAGGAGAAAAGAATAAATTGAGGGCAGGACAGGATAAAGGGCAATGTGGTTAGTCTTTCACAACATGACTGTTAAGGAAGTGTTTTGCATGGCTATACATGTATAAACCTATAACAAATGGCTTGCTTTCTCAATGAGTGTGGGTGGGAAGGGAGGGAGGGAGAGAATGTGGAACTCAAGGCTTTAAAAATGAATGTTAAAAATTGTTTTTACATGCAACTGCAAAATTAGATGTACAGGCAATGGGGCATAGAAATCTATCTTGCCTTACAGGAAAATGGAGGGGAGAGAGATGGGAGAAGGAGCGTGATAGAAGGGAGGGCAGATTGGAGGAAGGAGTAGTCGGGGTACATGTTGTCCTGGAGTGGGGGAAGAGAGAGATGGGGAGAAAATTTGGAATTCAAAATCTTATGGAAATGAATGTTGAAAACTGAAAATAAATTATATTAGAAAATTAAATTAAACAAAAAAGAAATTAAAACCAGTCTGGTCACTGACTTTCTTTATACAAAAAACAAAATACCCAGTTTTTCCACAATAAACAGAAGAGTACAAGCAAGCCCTGAATCAGTCTTCCATTCACAATCTCTTAAACCATTTCTGTAGTTTTTCATTCTTCCAAAGCATGAATTTCTGGCAAGGTACGACTTATGCCCAAAAAAATTTGGACAGAATTTCAATGGACCTGCAGTCCATTGTTACTGTAGCATTTCCTCAGATGCCAAATGTTCCAGGTCTACAGCTGAAAATCAGTGCATCACTTTGAGTTTCCCTCCCAATTTCATCCTTGACATAGCCTCTCCCCCCAAAATACTGCCCTATTGGAAAGCAAATGCAATTTTCCCCCAATTGCTTCCTATATCTATTTTCCCCATGAGTTTGGCCACATTACTCATAATATTCCTACCTGAATCTTATTTAAATATTTCTTTCTCTATTTTTTTCACCCTGCTAAACCTTCTTTTGAACTGTTGGGTTTTGTTTTGTTTTTGCTTCTTACGTGTATTTTCTTCAACTTCTGATTTAGTATCAGCTGTAAATATTAATAATTGTAAAACCTTATGTTTATGTAGCACTGTTCATTCAGAGAGATCCTAAAGCACTTCACATAACACTAGGCTTACCACATAAATAAATGCCTGGTGACTTTAAGGAGGAGCCTACAACCAGATGGACAATTACCAGTCTATTTACCCCAAACCAAAACAATAAAGATGCTAAATAAGACCAAGGTGATATCAATCACATGTGATATCCCCACTAAATACCACCCCCACATGATGAACTGTATATAGTTCATCATAACCTTTTGCCATTTTCATTCAATGGGCTTCTACTCTCATCACATCAAATAAATTAGTTTTTCAAAAAAAATAAAAGATCGGAAGACTTTCAAAATGTTCAAGTAGAACTTAAATGTTTTGTGTATGTTGTTTTTATTATTTCCCTCTCATTACTTTAGTTTTTAACATTATAAAGAGAGTTCTATGTCTGTAGCAGAGACATAGGATAGAGCCTCAAATCTCTAATCTAGACTAATGCTTGCTCTTTCTATGCCGTTTGAAAAAAAAAAAATGGCTACCAACTCCCTCTTTCAGTTTTCCAAATCTGTAAAGATAACAGGTAGTTTTTATTATTACTATCTCTACTACTACAAATAATAATAACAGTTGTTGTTGTTGTTGCTCACATTTATCACTAATTCCCTCAAAACAACCACATGATAGAAAGAGGCAGAAAGGGCACTGCTCCCCATTTTATGAGTAAGGAAAAAGTCTCAGAGAGGCAAAGTATGATATCCATAGCTTTGTGGCTACTGTCGCAACCAGGAATTGAATTAAGATTAATAAATCAAGTTTCTCAGGAACTTAAGGAATTCCATAGCACTACTCTAAGCATGACTAAACTCTTCAGAGTAGCATTACATCAAAGTGCTAAATTATTTCAGCTATGTTATCGTTGTGGAGTTGTTTCAGTCATCTGACTCTTGGTGGCCCAATTTGGGTTTTTCTTGGCAAAGATACTGGAGTGGTTTGCCATTGACTTCTCCAGATCATTTTACAGGTGAGGAAATTGAGGCAAACAGGGTTAAGTGACTTGCCTTGTCCATAGTCTCTGAGGCCATATTTGAACTCACAAAGGTGAGTCTTTCTGATTCCAGGCCAGTATTCAATTCGCTGTGCCACCTAGCTGCCCCAAAACACAATGTCAACAAGAGAACAGGATTGTAGAGTTTGAGCAAGAAGGAATCACAGAGGTCATCCAGTCTAATCCTCTCATTTAAAAACAAAAACTGAAGAAACAAAGGGAAAGAAGTTGTTGTTTGTCCAAGGTCATACAGGTACTGAGTGGAAGAGTTGGAATTTAAATCCTGGCCCTTTGACTCCAAAATATAGCATTCTTTTTAACCATAACTACTCCCACTGGCAGCATGGTACAGCAGAAGGAACACTGGACTTGGCATTAGAAAAACCTGCATTCAGATACTGTGTCTGATAGCAGGCTCTAGCTCTACCACCATCACTCAGTAATATCTCCTCCTCTGAGTTTACTTAATATATTTCTGCCAACTGATTACAATTCTGGTAGCTATTGTCTACCAACCTCAAAGTATTCCCCTTCTTTTCTCAGTGAGTTCAGTGCCCAGCTCATAGTCTTTCTCTCTTCTCCAAATCCTGCCCTCAAGCTGATGGATTTGAGCATATATTAATACCCCTCAAGCACCCTAACTCCACAGTTCTTCAACTTATTTATTTTGCATGATATGCTTTATCACCCCACCTCAGCTACAGTGATAATCATGCCCTTGACGTTGTCATCACCCAACAATCTACCACTTCTATGATCATTAGTGACCTGAAAATCCCTTACCTGATCACAATCTGTTGTAATCCTACATTTCTTTCTTCCTTACAAGCCCCAACTCTATTATCTATTTTACCATGACTTCTAATGCTTTCACTCAGTTCTTTCCCAGGCCATCACACCTGTAGTGGCAATACTCTCTTCCCTTCCTCATCTTGATGCTCTGGAGAACCAATTCAGTCCTATGTTGTACTCTTTTTTTGAATCTCTTACCCCTTTATCTCATCACTGATCTTGCAAAGCCTTAACCTTGGGTTATTTCCACCAGTCCACTCCCTTTATTTTTTCTGATAGTATGAATGAAGATGGAAAAAGATCATGAAACTATTCTGAAACACCCCACAACAAATTATGTTACATAATTTTTACATGACCCTTACTGCTGCAAAGTATTCCTTTTATACCTCCCAAATTAATTCACTATCCCACTCATCATAGAGGCTTTTCCAAACCTTTCTATCAAGTCTCAGAACTCCTAAGGATCCTTCTTCTCCCTCTCAGCTGAAAATCTTTGCCATATTTCATTGAAAAATTGAAGCCATTCACTTTAAGCTTCCCTCTTCTCCTCCCCTCCTCCTTTGACAGAATTAAGATGCCTCCTGACACTATCTCCTCCTTCACCATATTTATATAACATGAAGGAGTAGCCCTGTCTCACTCCTTATCTCCTCCTCCTGGCTTTCCCTACATCCTTTAAGTTCTAACTAAACCCTCCTTTCTGTTAAAAAAAGATTTCCCAATTTCCTTTAATATTGATGCCTTTTCTCTGTTGAATAGCTCTAATTTATCCAGTTTGGAAATACTGGCTGATTCCCTACCACTTGCTAATATGTGCATGTTTCTCCATGTCTGCTAGTTATCATCTCATATGTTTCCTCCTTTTTGTGGCTAACCTCATTAAGAAAGAGGTGTTTACAATTGGTGCCTCTACTCTCCTTTCTTCTCACTTTGTTCTTAAGTCCACAGTTTGGCTTGCCCGCTCATCATTCCACTGACATTGCTCTTTCCAAAGTTACCAGTGATTTTTGTTTTTTGTATTTATTTAGTATTTAATTTTCCCCAGTTACATGTAAAAACAATTTTTAACATTTGTTTTTAAAACTTTGAGTTCCAAATTCTCTCCCTTCCTCCCTCCCCACCCCCTCTCATTGAGAAGACAAGCAATTCCAGATAGGTTATATATGTGTAGTCGTGCAAAACATATCCATAATAGTCATGTTGTGAAAGAAAACATAGACAAAAAAAACCTCAAGAAAAATAAAGAAAGTGAAAAAAAACAAAATTTGCTTCAATCTGTATTCAGACACCATCAATTATTTCTCTAGGGATAGATAGCATTTTTCATCCTAAGTCCTTCAGAGTTGCCATGGATAGTTGTATTGCTGAGAATAGCAATGTCATTCACAGCTGATCATCCTACAATATTGCTGTTACTTTGCACTCATTACATTTCACATTGCATTAAACCATGTAAGTTTTTCTAGGTTTTTCTGGGAGTATCCTGCTCATCATTTTTTATAGTACAATAGTATTCCATCACAATTACATACCACAACTTACTCAGCCATTCCCCAATTGATGTGCATCCCCTGAATGTCCAATTCTTTATGCCCAGAAAAGAGCTGCTATAAATATTTTTGTACATATAAGTCCTTTTCCTATTTTGAGATATATACCTAGGAGTGATAGTGCTATGTCAAAGGGTATACGTGGTTTTATAGCCTTTTGGGCATAGTTCCAAATTGCTCTATAGAATGGTTTAATCAATTCACAATTCCTACAACAGCATGTTAATGTCTCATTTTTTCCCACATCCCCTCCAATATTTGTCATTTACCTTTTCTGTCCTATAATCTAATCTAATAGATATGAGGCAATTCCTCAGAATTGTTTTAACTTTCACTTTTCCAATCAATAGTGAGTTAGAATATATTTTCATATGGCTATAGGTAGCTTTAATTACTTCATCTGAAAACTAACTATATTTTTGAGCATTTATCAATTGGGGAATGGCTCTTATTTTTATAAATTTGACACAATTCTTTATATGTTAGAGAAATGAGGCCTTTATCAGAGAAACTTGCTTCAACTTTTTTCACAGTTACTTTTGCTAACTGTATTTCCCTCCATCTTATCCCCTCTCACCTGCATTTATTCTATTCCCTCTCTCCTTTCAGGATATTCCTCCTCAAAAGCATTTTGTTTCTGATTACCCCTTCCCCCAATCTGCCTTCCCTTCTATCACCTACTCCCCTTCTCTTATACCCTTCCCCTTCTATTTTCCTGTAGGGTAAGATAGATTTCTATACCCCAGTGCTTATGTATCTTATTTCCCAGTTATATCTAAGAACAATTTTTAAAATTGTTTTTAAAATATTTTTTAAAACTTTGAGTTCTGAATTAAATCATTTCTAAACCTTTGAGTTCTAAATTCTCACCCTTCCTCCCTACCCACCTGCTCTCATTGAGATGGCAAGCAATTTGATATAGGTTATACATGTGTAGTTCTGCAAAACACTTCCATAATAATCGTGTTATGAAAGACTAACTATATTTCCCTCCATCCTATCCCACCCTTTAGTAGCAATTTAAATTTGAAGATCTTTCCCACCCATTGATAGGCCATGTGACGGGCTTATGTCACAGGAAACCTAAGTCACATGTGGTGGGAGGAGCTTCCTGATAGGAAAAGGAAATTATGTCACAGGAAATGTTGAGGTTGAGAGAGAGAGAGAGAGAGCAGTTATGGCTACTAAAGGCTGCTAATGGCCGTCATGATAGTTAGAACTGAACAGGCTGACTTAGCTGTACTGTAAGTTTGCTTTTTTGGGAAGACCCCAGCAGGGAGTTGGAGAGGTTTTGGGATGGTGAAGCTCCATATTTTGGTAGTATGTATTGAATATTTTAATGCTCTGATAGATTGGGTAAATGGCTTGTGGGATATGGTTTTCTGGTATGGTTCTGAATAAATGGTTTACTTTTTCTACCTTCTATGTGGTCAGAACCACATATGCATTTTGACAATTATCATCTACATTGTTATTATTGCCTTACTGATACACACCCCCACCCTGTTTATTGTATTCTTTCCTTTCACCCTGACCTGACCTTCCTCAAAAGTGTTTGCTTCTGATTATCCCCTCCCTCAATATGCCCTCTTTTCTATCACTCCCCTCTCTTATCCCCTTCCCCCCTACTTTCCTGTAGGGTAAAACAGATTTCCACACCCAATTGAGTATGTTACTCCCTCCTTAAGCCCCCCTCTCTTATCCCCTTTCCCCTATTTTCCAGAAGATACCCAATTGAGTGTGTATGTTATTCCCTCCTTAAGTCAAATCTGTTGAGAGCAAGATTCACTCATGCCCTTTCACCTGCCCCCTCTTCCCTTCCAATAGAACTTTTTCTTGCCACTTTTATGTGAGATAATTTACCCCATTCTATCTCTCCCTTTCTCCTCCCAATATATTCATCTCTCACCCCTTAATTTTATTTTTTTAGATATCATCCCTTCATATTCGACTCACCCCATGCCCTCGGTCTGTGTGTATATATATGTATATTCATTCCAACTACCCTATAATGATAAAGGTCTCATGAGTTACAAACATCTTTCCATGTAGGAATGTAAACATTTCACCTTTAATAAGTCCCTTATCATTTCTCTTTCCTGTTCACCATTTCTTGTTTCCCTTGAGTCTTATATTTGAAAGTCAAATTTTCTATTTAGTTCTGGTCTTTTCTCAAGAATGCATTAAATTCCTCTATATTATTGAATATTAGTTTTTCCCCTCATGGATTACACTCAGTTTTGCTGGGTAAGTGATTCTTGGTTTTAATCATAGCTCCTTTGACCTCTGGAATATCATATTCCAAGTCCCCGACCTCATAATGTAGAAGCTGTTAAACCTTGTGTTAACCTGATTGTGGTTCCACAATACTTGAACTGTTTCTTTCTGGCTACTTGTAATGTTTTCTCCTTGACTGGGAACTCTGGAATTTGGCTATAATATTCCTGGGAGTTTTCCTTTTGGGATCTCTTTCAGGAGGTGATCTGTGAATTCTTTAAATTTCTATTTTACTCTCTGGTTCTAGAATATTAGGGTGGTTTTCTTTGATAATTCTTGAAAGACGATGTCTAGGCTGTTTTTTTATCATGGCCTTCAGGGAGTCCAGCAATTTTGAATTATCTCTCCTTGATTTATTTTCCAGGTCACTTGTTTTACCAATGAGATATTTCATATTGTCTTCTATTTTTTCATTCTTTTGGTTTTGCTTTACAATTTTTGTTATTTCTCATAGTCATTAGCTTCCATTTGCTTCATTCTTAGTTTTAAGGAATTATTTTCTTCAGTGAGCTTTTGGATCACCTTTTCCATTTGGCCAATTCAGTTTTTTTAAGGTATTTCTCTCCTCATTAGCTTTTGGACTTCTTTTGCCTATCTTTAAGGTGTTATTTTCTTCATTATTTTTTTGGGTCTGCTTTACCAAGTTGTTGACGCATTTTTCATGATTTTCTTGCATTGCTCTCATTTCTCTTCCCAACTTTTCATCTACTTCTCTTGCTTGATTTTTAAAAATCCTTTCTGAGCTCTTCCATGGCCTGAGGACAATTCATATTTTCTTGGAAGATTGGATATAGGAGCTTTGCCTTTGTTGTCTTCTTCTGAGTGTTTGTTTTGATCTTCCTTATCACCAAAGCAGATTTTATAGTCTGAGTTTTTTCCTGTTGTTTGCTCATTTCTCTTGCCTTTTACTTGACTTTTTAACTCTTTGGTAAGGTAGGGCTCTGCTTCAATGTAGAGGGCATAGTGTCCCAAGCTTCAGGGTTTTTTGCAGCTATTTTCAGAGATACTTCTAGGGACCTGTAAGTTTTCAGTTCTTCCAAGGTGGTATGATCTAAGATGAGATGTTTGCTCTTCTCATGGCCTATGCTCTAGTCTATGAGTGACCGCAAGTTCTCTTTTCTGCCCTGGGACTCTGATGAGGATTACTTCTCCACTGCAAACCACAAGTTCTGCTATTCCAGTGCTCCTCCTCAGCCTAGGACCACCACCTGGGAATGTGATCCAGATCTAAGTATGAGCAAAGTAACAGAATACTGCCTCAGTGCCAGCAAAGAGACTCCTGTAATCTCCTTCTAATTGTTTGATCCCCTTACTGTCTGTGGGCTGAGAGCTCCAGAAGTAGCCACTAGTTCTGCAGCCACTGCTTCTGACTCAGTCACTGGCAAGGCCTGCTCCTGGTTTGTTATGGCCAAGGCTGTTCTGGGGCCGGGACTGGACTGTGCTCCATTCTCAACTAGGTCCAACAGCCCTTTCCTTCTGAACTTCTAAGTTGTCTTTGGTGTTTGTCAGTTGAGAAGTCTGGAAACTGCCACAGCTGCCAGTAATTCAGTGCTCTGAGGCCTGCTCCTGGTTTGCTAGGGCCCTGTCTGTGCCAACACAGGCCACACTGGACTGTGCTCTTCTCTCAGCCTAGTGCAACAGACCTTTCCTGTCAATCTTCCAGGTTTTCTTGGGCTGGACATGAGTTCACTCTGTCTTTTTGTGTGTTCTGCTGCTCTAGAATTTATTAGAGTCATTTTTTACAGGTATTTGGAGGGGTTTAGTGGAGAGCTCTGACAAGTCCCTGCCTTCACTCTGCCACATTGGCTCCACCTCCCAGTGATTTCTTAATTGTCAAATATAATGGCCTTTTCTCAGTCCTCATCTTTCTTTAGTCCTCAACATTTTACAACATATTTCATGTACATTCCCTTCTCTCCACTCACATAACCACAACACAGATTCAGGACTTCATTACATCTTGCCTAGATTGATGTAACAGCCTTCTAACTGTTCTTGCTGCCTAAAGACTCTCTTCATTCAAATCTATCCTTCACTCAGCTGTTAAAATGCACATATACACACATACATACACATATACATATATGTATGTAGACATTTACACATATATACATATTCATATATATACATACACATACATATATATGCATACATACACACACACACAAATCACTTATTCTCATTCAGCTTTAATTTCCTCTTATGTAAAATGAGTAAGTGGGACTCAGTGGCCTCTAAGACCACTTTCAGTTCTAAATCTATGATATTATTATAGAAGAGGAAAGCAGAGGAGAGAAGAGAGGTCGAAAGTTGCTGTTTCTTTATGAAGTGTGAAGAAGTTTGCCTGATGAAATTGGAAGTGCAACTAACTATTTTCTGGCTAAAAATTAGGTATGGTCTTGATGGCCTTTAATAAGCTAAAATTTGGGGAGCACAGAGCAGTTATGTGGAATATGATCACTATATCTTTCCCAGAGGGCAGTAGCTGAGGACAAGCATAGGGGCCAGGGAGGAAAGTTATAGAGGAGAAAGAAATAGGGGGAGAATTATCTGTAAAATGATGGACCTGGACCAGATTACATCTTAAGTGCCTTCTCAGATACAATTTGCTGATTCTAATCAAAGTATTGGCTAGTCAAGTTCTTACCAAACAAAGCTATTTCAATGAATGGGTAGGAATCATTTGTAATGATAAATTTAGTGCTTGTATGCAAATTAGTACCTTTAGGTGTTAAAACATATATTCTTAGGATAATACAAGTATTTCCTGTTTACAGGATAAATATTCTTAGCAAGCACTTATTTTTCCCCAAAGATAGTATAGTGTGGTGAACTTAGGCTCACTCCGGATAGGCCCAAATTACCTTGCACTAAGAATGAGTGAGGTTTGAATTAACACATTCTCTATCTGGATTTGAAGTGTGTGCTTAATATAGTTGGGCATACAGTGATTAGAGCTTTTCAGGAAATAGGTTTGAGCTGCTTCTCTTTTCACACAACAAAGGAGAAAGCATCTGATGCAGTTAGGTGCATCTCTTGGTCATTTCTTGACTATTTTCTGGTGTAACATGTACCTCAAGATACCTTCTGCAAGAAAGGACTTTACCTTTGTAGTGAGAGGAATAGAACAAATGCACCAGGAGCTACTTTTCTCTAGGCAGATAACATTTAACAATAATTTTGGTTCATTTTTTAGTAAATATATCCTTCCTCTCCATGAAAATATGAAATACTCTAAGTAGAAAATATTATTTTCATAGGATTTGGAGTTAATATGGCCAAAGGGCTATAAAAATGTGCATACTCTTTGACCCAGCAATACCACTGCTAGGGCTATATCTCAAAGAGATCATAGAAATGGGAAAGGAACCCATACGTACAAAAATATTTATAGTAGCTCTTTTTGCGGTGGCAAAGAATTGGAAATCAAAGGGATGCCCATCAATTGGGGAATGGCTAAACAAATTGTGGTATATGAATGTAATGGAATATTATTGCATTACAAGAAATGAGGAGCAGACAGACTTCATTATAACCTGGAATGACTTATATGAACTGATGCTGAGTGAGGGGAGCAGAACCAGGAGATCATTATACATGGTTACAGACACATAGTATCTGTAAGAACTAACTTTGATAGACTCAACTCCTCTCATCAACACAAGGTTCAAAGACAGCTTCAAAAGATTAATAATGGAAAAAGCTATGAACATCCAGAGAAAGAATTATGGAGTCTGATGCAGATTGAGGCAAACTATTTGCTCTTTTTTTTCCTTCTTTTTTGGCTTCATTTCTCCTTTCTCATGATCTATTTCATTGGTTATAATTCTTCATTACAACTGGACTATTATGTAAATAAGTTCAATGTGAAGGTATATGTAGAATCTGTATAGGATTACATGCCATCTTGGGGGGTTGGGAGGAGGAGTGGGAAAGAGAGAAAATTTGGAACCCAGAAACTTGTGTAACTGTTGTAAACTAAAAATAAAAAATACATTTATTTAAAAAAAAGATTTAGAGTTAGTCATCCCACTACATAATTTTACAGATGAAAAAAGTGAGGCCCAGAAAGGTTCAGAGTCTTGCCTAAGACAACATAAAATAATATGGAAGACAAAGATTTTAATTCAGGTCTTCTAACTTCAGAGCCACTACTTTCTCCATCTCTTCTTAGACATATAGATAGATAGATAAATAGATAGATAGATAGATAGATATATAGATAGATAGATAGATAGGTAGATGATAGACAGATAGATAGATAGCTGTATCATATCTTCTTAATTACTAATCTTGATAGTATCAGAAGAGCTAGGATGGTCATAGGAAGCAGGAGCATGCTGCCTTGTGTAAGTACTTGCCCCTTAAACTCTTTTTTATAAAGCCAATCTCTCTTGTCCCATTTGGGATTAGAAGAACAGATGAGAAAGAAGTCCTCACCAATTTCCTATGGGGAACCTTGTAAAAGGTTTGCTTGCATTGGGTTGTTAGGATGGATTAAATGACTTTAAAGATTCCTTCTGACATTCAGACTGACTTTAATATATCCATATAGTTGATCTGGCTCTGCAAAAAAAAAAAAATCGGGGATCTCAAAGCAAAGAAATCAAGTGAATTCTATATTGATCATGGTTCTGTTTACTAATATCATACCATATACTAATATACTCTGGGGGAGGGGAAAGCACTTGGATTTTTAATATATGAATAAAACATATGTACATAACAGAGCCTAGGAGCATATGTGGTAAGAATTCTGCTAAAGGATGAAGCTAATTGTCAGTTTTAAAAAGTTATTCTTCCATATAGTCAGGGATATTGAAATTTAATGTACTGTCATGCATATCTTAAAAAAAACCTAACATTTTAATTTTAAACATTTGGAAACTTATAAGGTAATGTCCCTAAATTAGGGAGGGATTTTCAGAGAACATGCCATGAATACAATCACTTTTAAAATCACACACTGTACTGACCCTTTGAACAATGGTTTTTTGTTTTTTACAAATTAGATTTCATCATTTTAGAACATGAATATGCATTTACAGGAAGATTCTTCAAAAAAAAATGTTTGAATGTGGGAACATCAGAAATCTCAAGTAATTCTTCTTTTGTGTTTCATGAACACACATCCTGACCCATTGCTCCCAATTTTTCACATGCTCCTCTGCCAGTCTGTCTTTTGAAGGTTCAGATAAAAAGATACAAGGAAAGGTCAATGGATTCCTAATCAGACCACCTAAGGTAAGGTGAGTTCAACCACTTTATAGTCCTGTTGTCTTGCTTGTTTCATTTGTCTAAACTTCAGCTTCCTCATCTGTAAAATAGGGATGATTTTCAAGCTCAGCTTTGCCATAAAGTAGAAGACAGCTTGGATGAGACCACCATGAGTGGTTTCAAGCAGGTATTGGAAGAGCCTGGAGCAATCGTGGTTTCACGGTATTATCATACAAAGCTTCTAGGTGACTGAAAAGCACCCCCTCCTCACCTAGACCTCTTAGAATATTTAGCTTTTCCATCTCCTGGAAAACCTTTCTTGATTCCCTGAGTTGCTAGTCATCACATGTTCCTCTTCAAATATACACAGTGTGTGTATGTATGTATGTATGTATATGTGTATGTGTGCACATGTGTGTGTATGTGCATATGCACATGTACTGAAGAGCACTTACTAATTGTTAAAGGTGCTACACAAAAAGAACTGATACCTAGGCCTGTCTACTGAACATTAAAACCCTTCATCCAAAGGGAATTGGATGGATTCCTTTCTGCATTTAAAAAAAAAGTAATTTGGAATGAAGAAGTAGGGCTGTTGAGAATGACATAGTATATATTTGTATATACATGTGCTGATGATGTGATTGAAGATCTTTCCCACCCATTCAATAGGCCTCAGGCAGGGCCAGTTAAGAAAGGAAGGCCCATACCTTTGAGATGCCAAGCAATGATTAAAGATCTTTCCCCTACACTTTTGCCTATTGGGCATGAAGCCTTCTGGCCCTAAAAAGAACATACACACCCAGAAGGTAGCTATTGAGAATCAAGAATTCAGAAGTCAGAAGAGAAGCCAGACCCCAGAATTCAGCTCAAGGAGAAAGAGTAAGAACACCGAGTCCACAGGGCTGCAGAAGAGAGTGGTGAGGGGAGAGTGGAGACCAGAGAGCTGCAGACCAGAGGACTGACTGGGGAGAGGGCATAGGCAAGCAAACAGGATTCATGATAGGGGAGGGAGAAGGTTACAGAATGACTTGGCTCTTTGCTATAATATTGTGTTTTAATCTCCTTGTTGCTACATTGATGTGGACTCGCTGATTCTGCAATACAATTACTGCTATATCAAGTTGGAATTACTGGTTCTGGGATTTGATTCTTGGTGCCTAAATAAATGTTATACTTCCTCTGCCTTCTACCTAGAGAGTTTTCATTCTTTGTGATTCTGAACCATACAGGCATGTTCATGGTCATCCTCCAGGTGATGAATCTTGCCTTACTGATATAATACATAAATAACATTATATGATACACTAAATATATTTATAATGTATAATATAATTTATAACATAAGAGCATTATATATATATTATATATAATACATACACAGTTATCTTTTTATAGCAATGGTTCTCAAAGATCATGTCTATAGCTCACTGATTTCTGCAGGTGTGTCACAAGACACCTCCCAACATCCCCAGACTTCTATTTGTCCCAGCCTCTTCCCCCACAGCTGCCATTTACTGCCAACTCTACCCAACTGGACATTGGAAAGTCTGACTAGCATTTCTATCCTTGAAAGTGCAAAGATGCCTCTTTTGATGAATTTCCTGTTGAAGTAAAGAAAAAAGGGGGGAGGGGAGATGGAATGGAATTGAGGGAAGGGAAGGAGAGCCAGAATCTCATTTTTGAAGCGAGTGATCTGAAGGGCATTTTTGCCAACCTAAATGTTCAGCATGCCTCAAAGAATACTGTGCCATGAGCAAAAAATAGTTTCAAACCCATTGGTTACAGATTATATCTGCATTCAACACTTCCCTCACTCCCCACCCTAGAATGTAATATCCTTGAAGACAGGATTATTTGTTGTTTTATTTTCCTATCTCCCTACCTCAAGCACCTAGCATAGTGCCTTGTCCACAATAGGTGCTGAATAAACGCCTGCCAAATAGATTAGGTCTGACATTATGTAAAGGCATCAGATAGGTTGAATATCAATGGTGTATCTTGAATAAAACTGGCCAGGGTACTTCAGAGAAACTGTGTATAAGGATAGATGCAGTGAGAGAGAAGCAAAGTGGGTATCTGGGGTATGGATGGTTAGCACAGATTCAATATTTTGGGGTCATTCAACATGCCCCTCATCTGAACACTACTGTCTTCTGCAAGGCAACATAGTACATGATATACTGAGAAGAGATATTTGAAGTCAGAAGATCTGGGTCAAAACCCCCAACTCTGTAATCTATTACCTGTATAGCAAATAGCAATTTATTAAAATTTCTTGTGCCCTAGTTTCCTCACCTGTAAAATGAGGGAATTGTACTCAGTGGCTCCTAAGTTCTCTTCAAACTCTAATACTATGGTGCTCTTGATTGTTTTTATAATTATTCATCTGACACAATTATAATTATTCAACTGATGCTGTAATGAGACTAAATTTTGCACAACAGGAGCAATCTTGGTTAAGATGTGTACATTATATTCCATAACTAGCTGATATAAACATGGTCTGATCATCAACTCTGAAGAGCATTTACTAATTGTGAATGGTACCATACAAATAGAACTGGTACCCAGATCTATCTGCTGAGCATTAAAATCCTTCATCTTAAGGTAATTTGATGGATTCCTTTCTGCATTAAAAAAAGAAAAAATAAAAGCATTTTGGCATGAAGAGGTGGAGATGTTGAGAACCAAGACAAATGGGTAATAGGTACAGTAAGAGAACAAACAAAAAGGAAACTATTAGACAAAGGTCAAAAGAGGACAAATAATTGGTACTTTTAAATAGTAACCCACAGAATTCAGGAAAGAAAATTCCAAGTATAAAGAATAAAGCTGTTCAAAAGTGGGCCCCATGAATTTTTCCTTTGTTCAGGGACTTCAGATAGAGTTGTCTAATTTGTGCTTTCAAATTCCATTTCAAAACATCTGGCTGTGTGAAAGTTCACTTATCTAGTACTGAAAAAAACACAGACTGTGACCACTTTAGACATAGTTGCTAACTGACCAAAAAATATTTTCTCAAAATGTCCCTTTTAATTTTATCTCATTTTAAGCTTCCAAGGTCAAGATTTCCTTCATGGGGGCTATAAAGTATTGCATACTTATTGCTTGAATGGTTTTTAAAAAAAAGCTATATTTCTTGTCATCAGCCCTGTTCTGGTTTCCCTTCCCTCCCTTTATTGTCATAGCCTTATGGTCATCCACTTCATCAAAACATTCTCTTCCATTCTTGCCTCTGTAGGTCCCTCGACTCCAGTGTCCATGCTCTGTTATGATCGCCAACCCTGGATAACCCCATCCCCACCCCCATCATCATCTCTCTCTGCTCCCTTCCCACCACTCAAAAGTAAACCACTGCAGGTGAAAGTCACTGAGATTATGCTGAGTCCACTGAAAATTCAAATTTGCTACTTCAACTTGCCCCTCCGTAGGGCAACACAATCCTAACCAGACCCTTGATTTCCAATTCATCTCTTATTGGTTCGCAAATCAGTAACTCACAATTATTGTTTTAATCCTTCTTTTCTAGTTCCCTTTACAGCGGAGATGGTTCCTTTTTTGTTTGTTTTTTTTGTCATTATCACTCCAGCCCCTTACAATTCCTGGCACACAGTAAGCAACTTACACACGACTTTTGATTGAACAATTTATTCTAATAGATGATCTCACCTCCAACTTTACTGACAAGTTTAAAACTGACAAGAAGAGTTCCTTTATCTCCCTTCTTTATACTTCAAAATCTCTGCATTTCCCCTCATTTCTAGCAGTCTCAAAGGATCATGAGGTGAACCACCTCCTTGTCCAATCTAACCCCTTCACATACATCTTTAATCCCATCCTCTCCCATCTATTCCATTACTTTACTCAATCATTTCTCTCTTATCTTCAAGCTCTTTCTTACTAGTTCATTCTCCACCACCTTATAAATATGTTCACATCTTCTCTATCCTTTTAAGAAAATAAAAACTTCTCTTCACTCTTCTACTCCCTCAAGTTATCATCCTCCTTCTCTTGCACTGTTAAACTTCTAGAAATGGTACATCTACATTCTGACTACTCAAACCACAGAAAATTGGCTTATATCTCTACTACTCTACTGAAACTATTCTCCCTAAGACATAGATAATCTTCTCATTTAAAAATAAAACAAAATCTTACTCTCTTCAAACTACCTCCAATATGTGACATTATTGTAACACTGTTCCTTGATTTTCTCTCCTTATTTGATTCACCACTCATGGTTCTCCCCTGATTTTCCTAATTCTCTGATTGTTCTTTCTTGACCTCCCTTTTTTAAAAAAATCACATGTATTATTAATTTATTTTGGCATTCATTTTTTTTTTAATTTCAACTGCTGGTTGTGATGGTATTCCATCACAATCATACACCACAAGTTATTCAGCCATTCCCCAATCGATGGTCATCCCCTCACTTTAAAATTCTTTGCTACTACAAAAGAACTGCTATAAATATTTTATACATATAGGCCCTTTTCCTTTTTCATTGATATCTTTCAGGTACAGATCTAATAGTGATATTGTTGTATACACAGTTTTAGAGCCCTTTGGGGATAGTTTCTAAATTGTTCTCCAGAATGGTTGGATCAGTCCACAACTCCACCGACAGTGCATTGGTGTCCCAATTTTTCCACATTCTCTCCTACATTTGTCATTTCCCCTTATGTCACACTAGCCAATCTAATAGATGTGAGCTAGTACCTCAAAGTTGTTTTAAATTGCATTTCTCTAATTAATAGTGACTTATAACAATTTTTTCAAATAAATATAGTTTTGATTTCTTCTTCTGAAAACTGTCCGTCCATGTCCTTTGACCATTTATGAATTGGGGAATGACTTATAGTCTTACAAATTTGATTCAGTTCTTTACACAGTTGAGAAAGAAGTCTTTATCAAAGTAGCTTGCTAAAAAAATCCCCCAGTTTTCTGCTTTCCTTCTGACCTTGCCTGCATTGGTTTTGGTTCTGCAAAACTTTTTAAAATTTCATGTAATTTGTCATTTATTTGTGTGAATAAATGTTTCGTAGTTGTGTTCGTATAGTGTCTAGGCTTGTCTTGGTGAGTAGACTCTCAAATACTTTATATTGTCTACAATTATTTAAATGGAATGTCTCTTTCTATCTCTTCCTGCTGGACTTTTTTGGTAATATATAGAAATGCTGATGATTTATGTGGTTTTTTTTTTAATTTCTGCAACTTTGTTAAGGTTGTTAATTGTTTCAATTAGATTTTTAATTGATTCTCTCAGCTTCTCTATGTATAGCATCATATCATCTTCAAAGACTTATGGTTCTGTTTCCTCATTGATTATTTCAACTCCTTTAATTTCTTTTTCTTTTCTTATTGCTATAGCTAGCATTTCTAGTAGAATATTGAATAATAATGGTGATAATGGGCATCCTTGTTTCATCCCTGATCTTACTGGTAAAGCTTCTAGTTCATCTCTAATACAGATAATTCTTGCTAATGGCTTTAGATAGATACTACTTATCATTTTAAGGAAAGCTCCATTTATTTATGCTTTCTAGTATATTCTACTGTATTATATTTGTATTTTGTCAAAAGTTTTTTTTTTTCTGCATCTATTGATATGGTCATTATGCTGACAGTTTTCCTAATGCTGAACCTGCCCTGAACTCTTGGTATAAATTCCACCTGATCATAATGTATGATCTTTGTGATACATTAATGTAAACTCTTTGCTATTATTTTATTTGAAAATCTTTGCATCAATCTTCATTAGGGAAATTGATCTATAGTTTTCTTTCTCTGTTTTTGCTCTTCCCAGTTTAGGCATCAGCACTATATTTGTATCTTAAAGAAATTCAGTAGAACTCCTTCTTTACCTATTATTCCAAATAGTTTGCTTGGTATTGGAATTAATTGTTCTTAGACGTTTGGCAGAATTCACTTGTGAATCCATCTGGTCCTCGGGATTTTTTTCTTAAGGAGCTCATTTATGGCTTGTTCAACTTCTTTTTCTAAGATAGGGTTATTTAAGTACTTTATTTCCTCTTCTCTTAATCAGGGCAGTTTATATTTTTGTATGCATTCTGCAATTTCACTGTAGATTGTCAGTTTTACTGGCGTACAATTAGACAAAATAATTCTAATAACTGCTTTAATTTCATCTTCTTTGGTGGTGCATTCATCTTGTTCTCCTTTGAACAGTTTCATTTCCATTTTCCCATACCCTGAGTGACCTTCCCGAAAGATTTTCTTATAGATTCATATTCTTCTTTCCATACACCCTATCCCTTGGCAAACTCTCTATTACCATGAGCTCGAGTTTTCACCCTCTATGAAGCTGAATCTTACACATTTATAGCTTCACTAACCTCTTTCCTGAGCTTTGGTCCTGTATTTCCATCAATCCACTCTACATCACCTACATATAATTAATCATTTTTCTCTTCAATACTTACCTTTCTTCCTAAACTCCATTTTTACTTGCAGGTATCACTGAGATTAATAACCTCAGAGTAACCTTTGTTTTTTGTTCCCCTATCCCATATACAATTGCCAATTCCTGTAATTCCAGTAACATCTCTATATTCTTGTCTTCTTCCATTCCCACTCTTCTTAGTGTGGTCTCTATCTTACTTCTCACTTATAAAACTACAAGTAGCCTCTTAATTATCTCCTGGACTCTAATCTCACCTCCTCTATTATCCAGTTTTCATACTAGCCAAGTAATATTCCTCATGTCTAATACCAACCATGCTACTCCTCTCTTCTATATGTATAATTATATCTCATTCCTACCCACCCTACTAGATTATAAACTTCTTTAGGCAGGAACTGTATCACTGATAATATACATATAGTGTCAAAATATTTTATTCAGAAGAAGAAACACAAATTCTTACAATGGTATATGGCAAGTTTTATTTGTGCTATGCATTCAGAGCAATGAGGTAATAATGTTTATGGGTATGTCAGATACATAAAAAGAAAAATCTACTATTACTAACTTCTCTTCACACATTAAATATGTTCTGCATCCTATACAAAACAGATGTTTGATTTATGCTATTAACATCTCTGTTCATGTGCTATCCATTTTTCATTTTTAACTATATCTTATTAAAATCAAAGAGGCAAAATGGCATATGAGAAAGAGTAACAAATTTAGTCAGGAAAACATACCTCTAGTACTAACTAGCTATGTCACCATGAGCAAGTGATATAACCTCATTGACCACTTGTAAGGTATATTTAAATAGAGATTCCTCTCATGTATAGGCTGAACTAAATTGTAACTTAATTTTTTTCCCATCTCTCAAATTCTGTGATTCAATGAGTCTTGGACAGCCTCTCTAAGGCTCATCTAATTACATGTGGGTTATAATGCACATGGGTGAACTGAGTTCTCACACCAGTGAAATCACAGATCATTAATCCGAATTTCCTTCCATTTCATTCATTTTACTAATAATTCTTTGATATTTCAAGGATCTCTGATTCTATTACTTCTTCCTTTTAAAAAAATTCTTCTTTAAAATACAGAGCCCCAAAGTTGTTCCAGACATTGAAGCAGACATCCATGAAACTAGAAGGTCCATAAGAACAGGAACATTCTCTCCCTTCAGCACACATTGCTGTGCACAAAGAATCACAGTCATGGACTCTTGGAGTTGGAAGGAACTTCCAAGGGAAGTTTAAGAGTTGGAAGTGCTGGAGTCAAGAGAGTCAACTGTGAGATTTTCAATGTGAACAATTATACCTCAGAAATCAGTAAACACTACAAATCAGGCTTGATTTATTGTTTTGTTGATGTCTAGACTTGAGAAAGTGATGGCGAAAATGTAATAATGCAGATTAAGCTTAAAAGTGTGTCCTTCACACTTTTCTTGGAGCGTTGGTTGTTAAACATTTACCAGCACACCCCTGATGGAAGGAAATTAACAAATCAAGTCCAACACCAGTCAGACACTTTACTTCTTTCTACAACATCCAGTCTCTGCTTAAACAGCTCCTGATACAGAGAAGGCACTACCTCCATCCCCAGATAGGGAGAGAGCTGATTGTACTTTTGGACAGGTCTAATTATTCAAAAGTTGTTCTTTCATTGAGCCATAATTTTCCTCCCCTATAACTTTAAACTATTTGTACATGGCCAGACAATAAAAAAAATTAATTCTTCTTCCATGTGACAAGTTTTCATCCTTTAACATATTAGAAAATGACAATCATGTTGTTTTCTTCCATAACCTAGTCCTCAATTGCCTAGGTTATATATCCCTAGTTCCTTGAATTGATCCTTATGTTTCTGATACCTCTCATCACCCATCATTATCACCTAGCACTGAATGTCCTTCCAATTATATAGAGCCTGGATGTGAATACAATATGAGATGTGGTCTGATTAGCAGAGTACAGTTAGACTATCAGGCAGTAAGGTAATGCAGAGATAGACTGAAATTGGAGTGAAATTGAGTCAGAAAGACCTGAGTTCAAATCCTAGCTCAGACACTTACTTAGCTGTGTTACTCTGGATATTTACCTTAACCTTATCAATCTCAGTTTCATAATTTTAAAATAAGGATATTAAAAGTGCCTACATCACAGAGTTATTGTGAAGATCAACTGAAATAATATACATAAAGTGCTTTATAAACCTATCTAAATTATTCTCCCTCTTCTCTACCACCACCACCACAATCATCATTATCATCATTATCATCATCATTCTGGACACTGTTAGTCCATTGATAAAGCCCAAGATCATATTATCATGATGAACATTTAGAAAGTATTTACTAATTAAGAATTGAATTAAGTTGTGCTCATGGTAAAAATTTCCTTTCTTTGCTTCTGTTATTAATATGATATAAGATCTGCTTCCCTATGCATCATTATTTGATTTACTGTTTCATATACTGCATTTTCAAAATCTTTTTTCCTCTTGCCCTATGCTTTCTCCTTTTCCATTTATAAAAATCAATGTGGCAAATGAAAGCAATTTGGGATTACTTGTCTACTGTTTTTTATTTAATACTTTACTGCAATTCTTTAGAAACTCAAGGCCAAGTAGATAACAGATTTCCATCATCTGAAAATTATTTTATTGATTTTGGTGCATTGATTTGAACAGATGATCATTAAGGTAATGATGGACAATAAAGCAGTGATTATGAACTTATCATGGGAAATTCCAATCACATTTTAACAAGAAAATTGAAAATAGATGAGCATCTTGCATTTTTAAATTCACCATAGAAAAGAATATAAAGTAGAAAGCCACTAGAGTAATACAATCAAATTTATAAAAATATCACACCGATTTGAAACTCTGTAAGATAAATAAAAATCCTTTGGATTGTGGCTAACCCTTATAAGTACTTCAAGATGAGACATTTTATTTGCATTTCTGAATATATTTTAAAAGTCTGATTTATGACAACTACTAAATTTTGCCCAATATTAAAATTGTGAAGAATAGTAACACCACTCATATTTATATTGTACTTTATATCTTATAATGCGTGTTCCTCTTTAAAAATCATTGTGAGGTAGAGAATGTAAATGTTATTACTCCCAATGTACAAATGAAGGAATTTAAGTTGCTTGCTCCAGATTGCATAGCTAGTGAGGATTAGAACCATTACATGAGATTTTCTGATGCACAGTTCAGAGTTCTTTTCACCAGGTCATCCTGCTGGATTGTAAGGAAAATACAATTCCTTTTTAAATGATTACTTTGGCCAAATACTTCTAGTGTCTTATGGGTTGCAACTATTGTTCCATGGAATCAAAAATTTGGAAGAGACAGAAAATACATACAAAATGGATTATTCAAACATGATATCATAGATACTAATTATTGTAATAATTATTCAATTACTCCTACACTTTTTTCAGATTTCCAGCTTTTCCATATTAAAAAATGGCAAAGCATAGAAGTGATGTGTAGTGTCAAACATCCCACAGGTAGCATAAAAAGACTTCTCAAACACTTAGAGAATAATGCTTGCACACCTTGTGGAAGATAAAACTGAAGGCACCTTCAAAGGTCATCTTGTATAATACTATAATATATGTTTTATCATTAATTATCTTTTAACATATCTGTGTTTCATCCCACTACCTCAGCTGTAGACTTTTTAAGGCAAAGATATTCATAATAGAGACCAGTGTCTTGGACAAAGGAGGGGTAATTAGAGGATGTTGGTTTGAGTCTCATCTCTGCACACAACCTTTGTAAATTTCAGTTAACTCATCTATAAAATGAAAATAACAATACCTGAAAATGACAATATTGATTACTTGAATCTATACTATGTCCTTTACATGGCTGTCATAAAGATCTGAGGAAATAACATAGAGCCCTTCATAAACACTAATGTCCAATCTTCATTCAACCTGTGTGCCAATCACAGAGATTCAAGCTACCCATGAAGAAATAAAGCAAATCATGAAACCGCAATCTTATAAGTAATGGCAAATGGCATGTGACACTAGGCTAACTTCCATTAAAACATAGCTTTCATCTTGCTATTCTTCACTTAAGGACCTACAGAAGTACCCTATTATTTAATGCTTCAATTTAATTCATTTTCCTTGTTGTCAAGGCTCTCCATGTTTGGATCCCACTTGGCCTATCCAAATATATTACATGACTATTCCTTACCATGATTCATTTGCTCTAGTTAGCTCAGATTTCTCATCACTGTGTCCCCAGACTCTTATACACACCTACCATGTCCATCCCTACCTCCATACCTTCCAATGGTCATACTTTTTATCATCATCTGAAACGTCTTTCCCATTTTTTCTCTCCCTCCTCTGAATCTTAATTTGTCTTTCACAGGCAAATTCAAGTCCTACCTACCTTCACTCCAACATCTTTTTCTCCCCACTCTAGCTCACAGTAATCCATTTCTTCCACTGCTGAAGAAATTACTGCTTGTTCAGATTTGGCCCAGTTAGCAAATTTCTTCTGCTCTCTCTTTTGCTTTGTGTATATATGGCTATCTTCCCAAGTACTCTTTAAGTTCTTCCAGAGCACAAGTCATATCTCATACTTTTATCCTTTTGCATAGTAACAGCCAGCAGTTTAATTATTAAGTATCTATTTAAACCCATCATATATATCAGATATAGTGATAAGCATTAGGGATACAAAAATAGTTCCTGTCTTCTGGGACTTTACATTCCAAGGGGGAGATGAAATGTGCATAAATAGGCAGATGCAAGATACATACAGACCAGATACAAGATAGCATTACAGGGAAAGACTTTGATAGTGGTGAGCCTTGGAAAGACCTCCTGCTGAAGGTTACATTTGATTTAGGTCTTGAAGGAATGAAGGATTGTAAGATATAAAGGTTATTGCTGTTGCTGCTGCTGATGATGATAAGCATCTATCTAAGACTGTAAGGTTTCCAAAGAGATTACAAATATTTTCTCATTTCATTCTCATGACCACCCTAAAAGGTAAATGTCATTATTATCCCCATTTTACAGATTAGAAAACTAAGGCACAAAGAATTAATTTACTTGCTGCAGTATTAATGTGATCACAGATCTTCTACACCCATTCAATAGGCCTCAGGTGGGCCTAAGTGAGAAAGCCTTGATTATATCTTTCTTTGTAAGTAGCCTAAAGCCTTCATTTACTAGGTGCTAAACTGATGTGGGTGTGAATCCCTCAGGACCCTAAGGGAGTTGCTAAGACCAGAGCCAGGGCACTGAGTTCTAGTTCAATCTAGTTCTAGTCAACCATGAATTCAGCCAATCAGATGCTGGCTAGGACTGTATAAAAGAAGAGTTGAAGAAGAATTCAATTGAAGAGCAGAATTGAAGGAAAGCAGAATTGAAGAGGAGAAGAGAACTGAGAGCAACAGGACTGAGAGCAGCAAGACTGAGAGGAAAACATTGAGGCAGTAAACATCAAGAGGGTGCTGAAGAACAGACATTGAGAGAACCAGAGTGGGCAGAGCTGCAGAAGAGAGTGCTGAGCAGAGAGTTAGGATTCATGAGTGAGTGTTTACAGGAAGGCCCTAGCAAGAGGAATGTTACAGGATGACTTGGTTCCTTGGTAAAATACTGTGTTATAATTTCCTTGTTACTACATTTAGGTGGGCTTACTGGTTTGGAATATAAATTGCTACTATATTGAATTGGAGGTATTGGTTCTCAGATTGATGCTCTGGAGTCTAATAAATGTTATACTTCCTCTCCTTCTACATAGAGAGTTTTCCATACTTTGCAATTCCAAACCATTCAGGCATGTGCACAGTCATTTTCAAGGTCATGATCTTGCCTTACTGATGTGCTTGCCCAAGATCACATAGATAATAATATCTGAGGCAGGATTTGAAATCAAGTCTTTTCTAATTCCAAGTCCAGTTTCTCTATCCACTGTGCTACCCATTTGCCTCTTAGATCGGACGGGAAGGCCTTCTAAGCTTGTATAGTCAGTGCAAAAGTACAGATATAGGAGACAGACTATCATATATGGAGAACAGCCAGGCTAGTACAGATTGACTGTAGAGTTCATATGAGGAAATAATGTGTTATGAGACTGAAAGCTAGAGAGAGAGCCTGGGTTCTAAAGAATTTTAAATGAGAAAAGATTTTATATTAGATCTTAAAGGTAATATGGAACTACTGGAATTTATTGAATAGAGGAGGTGACATAGCTAGACCTATACATTATGAAAATCACTTTGGCAGCTGATTAAGGATGGATTGAAGAGGAGAGGTGTTCAAGGCAAGAGGATTAATTAAGAGGCTATCACAATCATCTAAGCAAGTGGTTATGAGGGCCTGAGCTAACATATTAGCTGCATAAATAGAAAGGATGGGAAGTTTCTGGAGATAGAAACATATTTCAGAGACAGGAATGACAATATTGGCAAATTTCAATATCTGGGGGTAAGAGAGATTTGACTATAGCACCATGCTATTATCTGAGTGATTAAAATTAATTAGTAATGCTTAGTGATGAATTGTTTTGGACTGTTGGGTTTGAGATCCCTATGGGGCATGCAGATTGAAATGTTCAATAAGCAGCAGATGATGTGGGGCTAGCACTCAGGAGAGAGACTAAAGCTGGACATAGATATGTCAAAGAAATTATATGTAAACCCATAGGAAGTGATGAGATCATCAAGGAAAAGAGTATAGGGAGAAAAAAAGAAAAGAAACTTGGATATCCCTAGGGGACCACCATGATTATTACGCATGAAAAGGAGGATACTGTGGAGAAAGAGTAAAGAGAATCAAACAGGTTGATGAAGAACTGAGAGAGGAAAATAATGAAAACCAGTATGGAAAGAGTATCCAGGAAGAAAGGTGGTCAAACAAAATGTCAGATGTTGCACACAACAATGGCTCAATTTATACCTGATAATTCATGTAGGGACATTTGTTATGGTTCATCCTTTGCTTTTGAAGAGGACCAATAACATCATGGATGATCTCTTAACTTATATATAATGGATTTAAATGAGGCAGAGTTGTGCAAAGTCATCGCCTCACTCTCTTTTCCAGAGTTGCTGAAGGCCAGTGGCAAGATGCTTCACATCACCTGATTCTGCTGCCTTGTTCATAGTTCTTTGTTATCTCACCATTATACTATGAATAAGTGTTCAGAGTAGGTTCAATTTGTGTTGCTTTTTCTTTGTATCCTGCAGTGCCTAGCACATAGTAGGTATTCAATATTGATTGACATAATCATTTGGCTCCCTCTACCTGATGTAAAATCAAAGCACTTACATAAATATCAGGGAGGTGGGGTGTTATTTCAGAATTCTGTTGTCGTTATCTTTAACAACAAAATCTGCAGCAACAGGGGACCTGCTGTGCATCCACAGGCCCCCATATTCTGCCCAAACTAGAGAGGATTTAATCTGTGTTTTAGGAAGAGACATATGTCTGTTTGCACAGGAAGGGTCTTGTTACTACTGTTTGCAAGTGGGCAAATGTTTTTCCCCTAGGCTCAAATTATGTGATTGACTTTCATTCTTACCCTGGAATTTCCACTTAAAGCACCAAAGTTGGTAGCAATCAGGACCTCTTTAAACAAACAATTTCTGATCAATAAGATTGTCAAAATAAGACTAAAAGCCAGAAGCTGTCCTACTTACTTATGAACTTTCATAATTCACAGGCATACCATCCTCTGGCTCCATATTTTCCCCTTCTTGGCTTATTTTATTTTAGTCTCTGAGGTTTCTGGTCCACATTACCATAAGAAAAGTCTGAACAGTATGTCTTTGGAAAGTTGATCTCACATTTCAAACCATTAAATAATCATTAAATAAAAGACAACGGTGGGGGTGGGGGTGGAGTAGTGTTTGGTTTCTTTTTTCTTTCGTCCTTTGTTGTAGCCATGGAAGTTGAGAGTTCAAAGAAATTTCTCTGTGCCACATTCGGTAAGAATTCTAATATTTTTTTTTTTTTTTTACCATGCGAAACCATTTTAAACACATTTTTGGTATTGGGCTTCTTCGGACTGATATTTATGACCCAGTAAAAATACTGACAAGCCAAAAATTGTGTATACCTGTAATAATAGCAGCTGACACTTATGTAGTGTTTTATACTCATTATCTCATTTGATCCTCACAACCACCCTCTGAGGGAGGAGGTCCTAAAATAATCATTATTCTCATTTCACAGATGAGGAAACTTAAGTAGAGACTGATTATGTGACTTGTCCATTCTTTGGAACAATGAAGGGACTGAGCCAGGATTCATTCCCATCTTTTCCAAGACCACTATATTTGTTATGTTACGCCACGTTAGGTTCAGTGTTATTCTGCTCAAACTCAAAACAATGAAAGAAAACACTTTAGAAATCATTATTTTTTCCCTCTGCTAGAAGATTTCTAGGTGTGTACAAATGTACACACATGTAACCCTAGTTTATATGGGACTGATTATTCATCACTGCTACCTCTCTGGCCAACTCCAGAAAATGTGTCTTTAAAGAGTGGAGGAATTTCTTATGGCCTTTCCTAGAGTGCATTTCCCTTCTTACAGTTCAGTATCAGACTGATGTTTGCACATATTCCACAGGCCTCACCCTTCTTTTCTATAGCTATATCATTCCCTTATGTTCAAGTGGCATTGGCTAACTGGGCACAACTTTTAAACTACTGATGAGGCTGATTTCGGTTTTTAATCTTGTTCCCACCATTTCTAACAGCACCTTACTGCCAAATTCAAATCCTGCTTCAGAGCAGAGATGAAAAAAAATGATTAAAAGGGCCAGGACCTTTGTTTTTTATAAAACAGACACAAAGGAATCATGTCAGATGCCATTCTCTATGATATTCAATGTTGAGTCACTATCCTGAAATCTCTTGTGACATGAAGTAGCAAATAGTATGGACCCCAGACAAAACTTTAAAGTGTCAAGGTTTGTCCTATGGAAAACTCCATTATCATGTCATAAAATCAACTGTGAATGACATATTTTGTTTTTACTTCAGCCAACCTATATATAGTCCCTTCTTTCTCAGAATTGACTCTTCCATTGTAACCAAACAAACAAAACTAGCAAATCAGGGACCTCATCAGACAATTCATAGGATATTCTGCCCCTAAAGTCCCTTTTTTCCATGCTTCTGCCTTCCTAGTTTCCATGCAGTGTGTGAATTGTATATACATGCCTCCCTCTGACGCCCTTAGGGCTCCTCACTAATCCTAGCTACTATCTCCATGTACCCCTGGGCTTCCTACCCTCATGAAAATACTGGCATCTTCCATTCTCAGGGTCCTACTCTCCTACAACTATTCCAACAATGGATTTGAAGTCAAAATGAGTCAACAAGCATTTATTAAGAGGTGTTATGTGTCAGGACACTGTGAGGCCTTCAACATACAGAGAAAAGATGATATCAACATGTAAACAACTGGCTAGATATAATATGTATATGTGGCAGGGTGTGTATATATACATGCATGCATGCATACACACATATGTATGTACATACGTATATATAAATAACATTGTATGCATGTGTACCTATGCATGTGTATGTGTGTACATTTCTATGTGTATATATACTTATATACATAAACCTATATGCATGTGTATATGTACATATACGTATATACCTGTAAATGTGGCTACAACATTCATTGTATATGTATGCAGTGCACATATGTATGCATTGTGTACAATATATACATATATACCCACACATGTATCTATATACCTATGAGTATATGTATACACATACACGTATATAATATAACACACACACATATAATGTATACATGCTGTTCCTGTGACATGAAGTAACCATGGCCACTTAATTTTGAAGTGCCTGTGGTTACTTCAATGTTATCAAGCTGAGCAGGGGAACTTTTATATTCTTGCACTGTCATGTCTTAGACTTTTGTGGAATTGGTGGGGGAGGAAGAGGGTACAAGGACCCTCCTAAACACCTCAAACAAAATGGCATCCTGTTATTGCTTCCCTGAGCTATCAATCAACAGCAGCTCCGACAGCCAGTGATATTGTTCTGTCCCATTGATATTTCTGATATTCCTTTAGTACAAAATTCCTGATGCAGCCTATTTGGAATTTGAAGGGAAGAGGAGCACAGTGGACAATGAATTAAATTGTTAAAATAGTTTAAACCCACAGGGCAGATCTGTGACATAAGCACTGAGTAATCCTAAGTGAGGCAACTTATTCTACCAATGCAGACATGGACTTCATCTGTATCTTGGTCTTAGAAAGGTGTATGGGGGCAGTGAGGGGGTTAGGTCACTTGCTCAGCTGCAGAATATAAGCCAACTCTTCCCGCCTCTGAGGCCAAAGCTCTATTCATTGTTTTGTGTTGCCTTTTTGGCCTTATAACTGCATAAATCCATGGGCCAAATGAATCCCTTCCCATAGATTCTACCCAAAATGCAATTTTGCGCTGGATCCCATGGCCATATATATTACTTACAGAATTCAAGTAATTTTAGAAAACTAAATAAACACTTTGCCTTGAATCAAGTAAAAGAGAAACCCTCTTTACTTGTACTATACTATTAATCAAACTTTAAAAGATTTTTCACTACATCTATTATTCAAAAAAGGAGCATGGGCCCATTATTAGTTACTTTGGGTTTGTCCCTTTTGTTCTCTCTTTAAATTTGACTGGGAATCATAGATTGAAAGATTTTCTTAACTCTGATAGTAATGGAGTATTTATAAATCAAGGCCTGCCACAGGAAAAGTGGGGAGAGGGGAGCACACACATGCAGAGAAAGTTTGGAGAAAGGTTAGTATATTAGAGAGCTTGAAGTGATATTTAAAATTCTGTTTCACAAACATTAAAATAATTGTATTTGACTCCTCATAATCCACTTTTCAAAAGAGCTAAACCCCCAATGGCTTTAGCTAATCACTTATATTTGTGATTTTACCATGTTTGCAAGGAAACTATGAAAAGTTGCTTTAATCACAGTGATGGCTAATCAAGTTCCATTCCGCACCAAGAGGAAGTACGTTATACCCTTGGAGAATTATCATTTCATGATGACATGGCATTCAACATTTTATTCCTGATTCAAGACAAATAAAAGAGACTGATAGGCTAATCAGGTATTACTATTTCACAAGAACTCGCAAAATGCTCTGGGTAATTTTTACAGTAAGTCAGCATGACTTACTCAGTCCCCTGTGAGAGCAAATGGGGTCACCTAAGCTTTGCATACCTCAATTAAGCATATGCTTCCTGCGTGGAATTTGAGGAAGAAGTACCTACAAACCTGCCATAGATCATTAAATTCCTTAAATAGAATACTAAGTTACTCCTGAGTTACATCATGCTGAAATTATAATGCTCCAAAAAATTGTACAGGATATAACTGTTGGCCATAATAGTCTGAGCATTATGGATTACATTATGGGCTGGGTTTTTTCCCCAATAATGGATTAACATGTGACTGAAAAAGAAGATGACTCAGCCATTGGAGAGTCTTTGGCCCCATTGGTCTTCACACAATGTCACAAGAATAAACAGAAGTCCCCCAAACACTGGATGGAACACCTCTGGTAAACTTATAGGTGAAGGTAGACAAGAGCAGCACTGGATGGGCGGGGTGTATTCACTCTATATTTTTGGATGAAATATCCATGTCTATGAGATCTCAAATGTTCTGGAATATTGGAATTTAAAGCTGCTCTGGCACCATTTCCTATCAATGTAAGTAGGTCTAAGTGAACTCAATCACAGGTGCCTCTAGGTTAACCAAAGTTTCCATGCAAAGAAAAGAAGATTGAAAGCTTATTTTACCTCTCTTTGATCCAACATATTTTAACTTGATTCTAGCAAAGGAAAAATAGCTTTTGTTCACATATTATATATTGATTCTTCTTTCCTTTGCACTGTGATTTCCCTATTTCTTTTCAAAAGTATTTGAGCCAGTCCAATTGTAATGCTTGGGAAGAGAAGCCTGCCTCTGGTACTTAGGCTTATTGCCGAGCTTGAGCCTGCTCACCTGAAACCAACCTTGAACTTGCTAAATATGTTATTTTTATTTTCATAAACCCTTTGTGTTTGTAAGCTGCTGGAAAATTTATGGGCCAGTTATTTTCTACTTCAGTACCAATGAAGCCAATTTCTATTGCACTCAAAAGCAGAAAGTCAGCTTCAAGGAAAGGCTGGAAAAAGCCCAAACTCCACCCTAATGCTCTGTCAGTCGGTTTAATCATAGACATTAACATATCACAGATGAAACTCATGCCACATCTATTATACATATATAGCATGTGCTAACTAACATGTGTAGGATCTATCTGATTAAACTCTAGAACCTAAAAGGCATGCATGTGGGTTAATTCTGTCATGAAAACATTAAAGTGAAAAGCCTTCTTCTAAGTTGCTCCAAATGAGTATACAGGCACAAATAAAGAAAAGGTGATTTTTTCACTATGGATTGGGGAAGGGGCAGGGTAGAAGAGGGATGATGGGAGACTCCCTATGAGCTAAGGCTTACTAGATCTTTTCAGGGAGTTGACTGAAGCACATGGAAAGTAATTGATTCGCCCAGGGTCAAAGTCACAGATTTACCAATATCAGAGGCGGAATGTGAATCTAGGTCTTCTTAATTCTAAATCCAGCATTCTATCCACTACAGCAGTCACCCATTTCAGTACTTACGATGCCAAGTGCTAGGGATACAAAGAAAAGTAGAAAAACAGTTTTCTGCCCTCAAGGAGCTTACATTCTAATAAGTGAGAATATATAAATATGCATACACACATATGCACAGACATGCACATGTATATACACATGTATTTTTGTATATATGCCTGTATTTACAAACAAGGATATGTGTGCATATATGCATTTGTATCAATATATACATATATCTGTGTGACAGATAAGTGAGACAGTAGATAAAGTGCTGTTATTGGAATAAGAAAAACAGGAGTGCAAATCCTGCCTCAGATAATTACTAGCTATGTAATCCAAAACCCTTAAACTCTCTTGTCTTAGTTTCCTCATTCATAAAAAACAAGGATAATAAATTACCTATCTCACATGGCTGTTATAAAAATCAAATCAATTTATAGATTTCAAGTATTTTGTAAACCTTAAGGAGCTATATAAATATTGTTGCTGCTGCTGTTGTTGTTTTCATATGAGGCATACAAAGTGGATGGAGAAGCCACCAGCTTAGAGGCAGCAAGGTGAAGTGGACAGAGACCTGGACCTGGAGTAAGAAAGACTGAACTTCAAATACAGCCTCATATACTTCTTAGCTGTGTGATTGTTGGAAAGAACTTTTGTCTTCCTGAGTTTCCCCATCTGTAAAATGGACTCAGCAATAGCCTCTGTCTCACAGGGTTGTAGTGAGAATCAAATGAGATGATGATTGTAAAACTCACAGCACAGTACCTAGCACATAATAAGTGCTTAATAAATACTTATTTCCTTCCCTTTTGGAAGACACTAGATCTGGATGTATTAGGAAAGAGCTGGGACTGAGGCTGGCACTTGAAGTGAATCTTGAAGGAAGGCAAGAATTCTAAGAGGTAATTAGAAAGGACAACGTCCCAGGCATGAGAGACAGCCAGCTTTAAGGCACAAAGATGGAAGTATTGTGGGTGAGGAACATCAAGAAAGCTAATATGGCTGAATCATAGAGTATATTCAAGTGAGTAACATGTTAAAAGACTGAAGAGAGAAGGGATCAGGTTGTGAAGTGTTCTAAATTCCAGAGCTTGTATTTTATCTGGGTAGAAAGATCATCAAACATTACCTATTATTTAGACAAACAAACCTGAAAAATTGAGAAGAAAAAAGGATTATAAAAAAAAAACACTTGAAAATAGGTAGTTCTTGACCAACTTCACCAATTTTGAGTGGTTAATGATTTTGCATTTATTTTTCACCAAGTCACTGTGTGTGTGTGTGTGTGTGTGTGTGTGTGTGTAGAGAGAGGGTTAGAGTCACAGTTTCTATAACTGATTGTTTATCTATGTTAGGAGCAGTAAGCTGTATCTGGTAGTTTTTGCTTAGCACATATTTTAAAATGTAGAGTTAAGTTGAGAATTAGATACTGAGGAATCCACAGTAAATGACAACTGAATTAATTTTCTTGAAATGGCAACTTGATGACATCTTCTAGGGGATCAGTGTCATGCCAAAAGACAAGTTGTAAGGCTGGAAAAGGCAAGGGACATTTGCTCAAGGCAATCATATTAGTTCGGGATCCAATACTCCAGAGCAACTTTGACCATGTAGATATGGGCACATTCTCCAATGAAGCCAATCAGAATCTCAGCAAACCTATCAACTCCATGTAGCTCTCTTTCATGTCCTTCCCTACATTCGCCAAAGTTGTTCCACTCCACAAGCTGGATTCCTCATTAGAGTTCTCTTGATATCATAAGTATTTCAAAAGAAGGATACGGACTTTCCATGACCTCCTTTGTTTTCCAGTTATAGATTATATTGTGTTCTCAAAAATACTAAAACTGATGTTCCCTTGAATTGCCTCTAGCCTTCAAGGACCTATAGACTTTAGCCTTTGTAGTAATACCTACAGAGGGAAAAATATACATATATCATGCATGTACGTATACACATATGCATGTGTGTATGTAGATAGATTGTTTGTTTTTTTTTTTAAGAATGGGCCTCCCTAGCTCTCCCAGGATAGAAGTACAGTAGCCATTCATGGGCACAATTCTACTAGTCATTTTCGTGAGAGCTTTGCCCTGTTCCATTTATGACCTAGGTTCTTCAGGCAAACTGCCAACCCCACCCATTCCTGCTTGACTGAGTGTGGACACCAGATTGGCTTAGCCTGCTGTATCTTAGAACTCCCAAGTTTGAACAGTTCACCAATCTCAGCCTCCTCAGGAGTAGGGATTATAGGCATGTGCCACTGTACTTAACAAGAATAATCTTTCTCTATGAAACCAAACCCATATCTTCCACAAGGGTGCTATCATTTAGTGATAACAGTGTATGTAGCATAAAATGAAAAGCAGTTAGAGCCCCTTCCTTGTCATGTCATTGAGCTATCAGAGGGCAGGGCCAGTGTATATTTCATTTCATCAGCACCATGTGGTACATACCATGTGCCTTCAGACAATTTCAAAATATTTTTGATAATGACATTGATGAGATATGAAGTGGTCACGGAAAGGGTTTGTCCTAGAAAGTGAGACATAATTAAAGAGTTGCATGGGGATATTTAACATCTACTTACATAAATTAAAGTATTTCACATCTACTTAAGTAAAGAATCCCCATATGGCACTTTTGCCCAGGCTCACAGCCATTACTTCAGTGAATATTTTGCCATTTCAATTCCTACTATGTTTAACTAATTTCTTTTTTATGTTACTTTGGATTCAGGGTAGAGGTATAGCTTAGAACATTTTATGTCTATCCCTCCATTCTCTAGGCAATTGGCTTGCTAAGACCACTTAGAAATTTGAAAATGGTAAAACAGGATCATAGGATTTGGAGATGAAAGTCACCTTTGAAATCAGCTAATCCAACCCGTTATTTGATGGAGGAGAAAATTGAGACTAAGGGAGGTCAAACCACAGCTGTAGGCTTTGATGGAAGCAAACAGGCATCAGAGATAAACTGCAAATGATAGGGTTCACATCTATTAAAAGTATAGAAAGTATAGATCATGATTTCCTTCTAAAGGAGATGATATCCATTATTATTAGAGAATTGCATATATAATGTGTAATAGAAACAACGGAAGTAAATGAAGTACTAGAGATGCTGGACTAAAGACAATACATTCCTAGCATTTTTGAAGTTTACATTTAAATTATGTTGTACTCATTTATAAAAGTGGAATCAATACTTGTCAAAAAAAAGAGATCCATAAAACATTTTAAATATTCACAGAAAAATATAACAAAGTAAGGAAGGGGACACAAATAGAACAATTTTGTTAACTTCTTAAATCACATAAATGTGTGGGTGTATATATTCGTATACATAGGTATACATACGTAAATGTGTAAATATACATATGCATATCTATAGAGAGAGATATATACACAGAGATGCACAAAGATGCAAACACACGTGTGTGTGTGTGTGTGGGGGGGTGTGAGTGTGGGTGTGTGGGTGTGTGTGTGTGAGTAGTAGCTGGATAGTACAACGGATAGAGGGCCGAGCCTAGAGTCAGGAAGATCCGAGTTTAAATTTGGCCTCAGACACTTACTAGTTGGATGACCCCAGATAAGTCATTTAATCTCTGGTTATCCCAGTGTTCTCATCAGTAAAATGTAATTAATTATAGCACCTATCTCACAAAGTTGCTGTAAGGATCAAATTACATTCTCAAGTGATCAAATAAGAGTTCCGCATAGGGCCTGGCACATGGCGGGCACATACAATAATGTTATTATCATTCTTCTTATTCTTAATTATTTTAACTGTACATAAGAAAATTATAATATTTATTACTCAATCCTCTTGTCCCTCTTTGCAAATTGAAATATGTCTGTTTTTTAAAGATGAAGTTCACAATAGCAAAGAAAATATCCATATAATGTATCCGGCCATCTATCCAGCAACTTTGCCATTTGTTATTCTTCTCCCTACTAAGAATAGCACTTATAGATTAAATCACAAGAAAAAAAAAAACACTCCCATTCCCTGAAAAAATGTGTAATCTACTTAGTGTTGGAACTCCCTCCCAGGGCAGAGCTTTCCTGACTGGTGAGTTAGTGAGTATTAATTCAATTACTCCACTATAGCTAGCTGGACCAGACCACCATATCGGATCAAAGTCAACATTCATTGTAATTTTGTAGCAAACATATATATCCCTCTCTATTTCTGGTTCTGGGATGAGTAATCAAATAACCACCACCCTAGCACTACTGTTCTTGGGGAAAGGCATATCAATTGGTCAACTCATCACCCTCGAGTCTCCCCAAATATTCCCTTCCCTGGCTACTACGGCTACATGTGTGGATCTCTCTTATTAGAATGTAAGCTACTTAGGTTAGGACCTGCCTCGCTTTTGTATATGTCTCCACAGTGCTTAGTACAATGGGTGATTTTTTTTATTCATTCATTTTAAACAGCATAAAAAATATCAGGATGGTGCAATGAGACATTTCTTTAGGTGGGAATTTAGCATGTATTTAAATATACACATACTGGGAGACAGATCATATGTGTATTATGCATGTGTACATACTTCTGCAGGGTGGAAGGGTGGATCTAAGGGAAATCTCAACCAGGTACGGTTCAGTACCTGCTAAGTATCTGGGGGCACTAAGAGTTTAAATGACTTGCCCAGGGTCACATAGTGAGAGTATGTCATTGGTGAGCCCTGAATCCAGATTTTCCAGACACTGAGTCAGCTTGAATGCTATATTAGATCCTGCAATTGTTATGGTTTAGTCATTTTTCAGTCATGTCTAACTTTTTTTGACCCCATTTGGGTTTTTCTTGGTGAAGATACTGGAGTGGTTTGCCATTTCTCCGGCTCATTCTATAGATGAGGAAACTGAGCCAAACAAAGTTAAGTGACTTGCCCAGGGTGACACAACTGAAGCCAGATTTAAACTCAGGAAGATGAGTCTTCCTGACTCTAGGCCAGGCACTCTACTGTACTACCTAGCTGCCTGGTATCATAGAGAGCTGTTCACATTTACTTAGCTTTTCAAGTATTTAGGTATTATTTTATGATGAAGCCCGTGCATGAACTTATTATCATACTGATTTTAGAGATGGGGTTACCGAGTTCAGGTAATTAAAGTGATCCATTATGCAGCTGGTAAGTAGGAGACCTGGGACCTGTAGGTAGGAGGAGACCTGGCTTCAAGCGCAGTGTCCTGTCCTCTCTACTAGACTGCTTTTCACGTTCTACGTGAAATGTCATGGGAAGAACATGACAACTGAAGATGCTTTACTAATAGCAATGCTGTTCAAAAAGTAATTATTCTATTAGAAATGCCCTTTTACATTCCTTCTCTGTTGAACATATATATCCAAGTGCCTATTGAGATCTTAAACCTAAAAGGGCAAGCGTTTACAAGCACCTGAAGAATTCTCTCCATATATAGCCTGCGTTTTTGAGCTAACTTCTTGATTAAACTTTAATGTAATTATAAGAGATAATAACCATAAGGGGTAAAGTCAGGGTCCTGATTTTAAGATAGATTCACACTAATGTTAAACACAACCTGAATATAATCATTCCTTGTGGCATAAAACTTTTGCCATTACTCGCTTTTCTTCCTTCTTAAAAACTTTGCAAATTTCAAGTGTGGCAGAATATCATAGTATCGAAGACTTAGAAGAGGAAGGAACTTTAGAGGTCATCTAGATCTGCTCTCTCATTTTTACATATTATTCCCTCCTTCTGAGGAGAAAGATGAGTCCTAGAGACACTGTGGCTTACCCAAGTCACCCAAATATTCAGTGGCAGAAGTATGGCATCAAACTAGGCCTTTTGATATCAAAATTGAGCCCCCATTACAAAGTATAAAAACCATACTAGAGACCTACAAGAATTCCATCTCAAGCCCTAATACTCTGCTTCTTCTAATAAGGCTTTCCAGAATACCAAAGTTTTGATGTTGGTGATCTGCCCTATTGCATTTATTAGCTATATTACTCACTATGCAAAAAACATGTACCTTTTATTATTAGCTTCTTTGTAAATATACATATCTATGTATGTATATACATATATAGACACACATATATATGTGTACAGATGCACACATACAGTCTCCCTAACTAAGCCCTGAGGCCAGAAATCGTGTCTTATTCTTATATACATGAGACAGTGAGTTGGTAGCACAGTGGATAGAATATTTGTCTTGGAGTCAGGAAGACCTGAGTTTAATCTAGCCTCAAACACTTCTAGTCTATGTGACCGTGGGCAAGTCACATAACCTCTGCCTGCTTTTGTTTCCTCAACTGTAAAACTGGAATAAGAATCATATCTACTTCCCAGAGTTGTTGTGAGGATCAACAGAACTAATATCTCTCATCCCACACACACCTTGGATTGGAATTAACTGAGGCAACCAGATGGCATCACGGATAGAGTGCTGAACTTGGAGTCAGGAAGACCTGAGTTCAAAACCTGCTTCAGACACTTACCAGCTGTGTGACCGTGGGCAAATCACTCTACCTCTCTTAGTATCACTTTCCTCACGTGTGAAATGGGGTTAATAATAACACCTCTTTCACAGGTTTGTTGGAAGGATTAAATGAGATAAAAGCTATTGTTACTAATTGACTCCTTCCTATTTTATATACTTCTTATACAGAATCTACCACCCTAATATAGTTTCTCCCTTAGAAATCCAAGCAAAAAAATGTCCTAATAAATTAAATAGGGTCAGATCTTCCAGAAAACATAAGTTTCTTCCCTTTTCCATAAAAGGAAAGAAATTTTCTTCAGGAGAAAACATAAATCCAAGCAAAATTCTAGTTCAACAAAACACTAATACGAAAGTGTTTCTTCAGATCAATAATGTGTTAACAATCCAGTCTGTAGCCTGTATTTTGGTTATCTCTATAAAAAAATAATCCTATACATCGTAAGAGTTTGTGTCCAACTAAGAAGTACCTTCTACTTTAGATGTGGGTATCTATTGCCATAGACTTACAATGTAACCAAATGAAAGGTTAAGTTATCTTTATCACTATGCTTAAGGGCTCTTTATGCCTAAATTATCACCTATATAGATTTTTTTAAGTTATCTCCTTTTTAGTAAGCTACTAATAAGTAAGGTATTTTGTAAATTTATTCATAACACAATTCTGCTGCTTATGATTCAAGATTAAGTTCTTAAAATTGATAAATTTGACTGCCCCTCCTCTCTCTTTCACTGTCAGCATGTTGATGAAAGACTAGGAGGAAGAAGAAAACAAAGAGCCCTCAACTTCAGAAATATTTATCTATAATCTCTGAATACCTAAAATATATACAGTTGGCCTAGATGCTGTCTTTTAGCTTTAAAAATCAACTATTCTAAATTCTGTAGTAGTGGATATTTAGAAGTGATTGAAGGCCTTACTATAGATTGGGAGTGAAAAGATAATTTAGTCTCATTAAAGTCATGATATATGTATATACATAAATATATGTGTATATACATATATGTGCATGTGTGGATATGTATAAATGAAATCTAAGCTGGACCTGAAATTCTTATCTAAGAATTCATTAGGAGATGATCTATTAAATATAAACTACCTAACATTGCCTCATTTTATTTTAGACATCCACTTTGAACACAGTTAGGCACATGAACTGCAGATTTAGGCATTCCCAAAGGATGCTTTTAAATCTTCCTCTACATTTTCTCCCTTAGTGATATCATCTACTTTCATATCTTTATCTGTTACCTATATATAGATGACTCTTAAATCTCCATTACCCACCACACCCTCTGTCCCAAGTCATAGTATTGCATTTCTGCCCCAATGTTGTTGCTTAGGCATTTTCAGTTGTGTCTGACTCTTCATGACCCCATTTGGGGTTTTCTTGGGAGATACTGGAGTGGTTCGCTATTTCCTTCTCTAGCTCATTTTACAAATAGAGAAACTGAGGCAAATGGGTTAAGTGACTTGCTTAGGATCATACAGCTAGTAGTAAGTGTCTGAGGTCAGATTTGAACTCAAGAAGATGAGTCTTCCTGATTCCAGGCTGGGCACGCTTATCAACTGTATCACCTAGCTGCCACGTTAATGACTGATGAGAGTGTGTGAACAGTCATAGCTTTTTCAGGAGTAATGCATGCATCTGAATACTGGAGATATAAGAAGGAGCTGCTTGATTCTAATATCCCCTAATCACTATTACAAAATATATTCAAAGTATGTAGAACAATAAAAGGTAAAAAAAAGACTTCCAAGGTGATAATTTACCAAATATCAAACTGCATTACAAAGCAGCGATCATTTAAATTATTTGGTACTTAACTGAAAAAAAAGAAAGAAAAGATGTCAATCAGTGGAATAGATTAGGATCAAACAAATATAGTTTCACCAAGATTGCTGGAAAAACTGAAAAGAAGTCTGGCAAGAATTTGGTTTAGACCAACACTTCACAGCATACACTAAGAAAATTTCCAAGTGACATATACATACATACATACATACATATACATATGTATATGTATATGTATATATATAGTCACATCAGAAACAAATTAGAGGCACAATGAAGAACCTTTTTGTTCTATGGATAGAAGAAGAGTTAATAAATAAGTCTGAGAGAAGATGAAACAAGATAATGTAGACAATTTTATTATATAAAACTAAAACATTTTTGCACAAAAAAATCAATGCATTAAAATTAAAAAGGAAATAAGTAACTGGCAAAATATATTCAATAAATCTACCTGTTAAAGTTTTAATGCAAGATATATTTAGAACCAATTTGAATGTAAAAGACTAATAGATATTGCCAAATTCATAAATAACCAAAGGATATGGACTGGCAATTTTCAAAGGAAAAATTAAAACAATCGAAAACACGTACAGTACTCTAAATAAAAAATTATTAGAGAATTCCAAATTAAGGTAACTTTGAGCTTCCACCCACTGCCCATCAGACCTGTAAAAATGACAGAAATAAAGGAAACAAATGTATTGGTGTAGTGTTGATTGAACTTTGAATTGGTACAACTATGCTAGAAAACAATTAAGAACTATGTCTAAGAAGTTACTAAACTGTGCATACCTTTTGACTCAGCTAAATGACTAATATACTTGTATACAAACGGCCCAGAGAATGAAGGAAAAAACCTATATGTACAAAAATGTTTTTGGCACCTCTTTTCATTAGGAGTCCCAAACTGGAATCTAAAGGGTATCTCTCAATTGGAGAACAACTAAAAAGGGGGTATTTATAAAAAAATAATGAATATTACTGAGCTGTAAAAAAAGACAAAATGGACAGTTTCAGAGGAAACTGGAAAGACCTCTATGAACTGATACAAAAATAAATGAGAACTAGAAGAGTTTTCTATACAGCAACAACAATACTATAGAGAAAAACAACTATGAAAGACTTTGGGACTTCCATCATCACAAGGATAACGTACAAGTCCAAAAGAATGACTAATGAAAAATGCTATTCATCTCCTCTAATGAACCTAAAAGAAGTAATGCACTTAAAATGCAAAATGAGAGATACATTTTTAAATATGATCAAAGTAGAAGTTTGGAAATTTGTTCTGCTTGACTATGCTTGTATGTACACAGGGCTACATTTTCCTTTTTCTTTTTTAAAATTTGCTCAAGGGAGCAAAGGTATGGGGAGGAGATATGAAAGGGAAAAAATAATAAAAGAAAAAATTAAAAAAATAAATAGTTGAAAAAGAATTATGACAGACATATATGAGTTGAAAAAATATCTATGTATACTCAAATCTCAGAAACTATGCTTTTCACTTGTAATAATATAATAAACAAATGTGTGAGGGCAGTATCTCTTATCAATTGAAAATAAAAGGATAGAAGTACTTTGCTTATTTTAATAGAATTGCCCAAATCACTACTGCAGTAGAGTCAGTCAAGATGAAACCACTTGTGCTAATTATAAACTTCATATATTTGATATTATGATTATTTTAGATACTATGGATGTTGTTTAATACATTTATAATGGTAAGACTCCAATATAGAGTCACTTAGACTAAGTTGCTTAAGCCAATAGAAAAAAAATGTAGGCAAACCAGACAGTTATACTTTTTCTACTGTTAGCCCGGAGTCAGGTGGATGAGGCTTGCACTTTTTCATGGATTAAACTCTTGGCCTCCTGCAGGAGGCTTGAGTCATTCTCCTGCTACCTTAGTTAATGTAAGACCCTACTACCAGGCTGTGGTCCTGATAAAGAAGCTTCCTCCTGCTCAAGCTTTATTCAATCCTCGTACTGATAAGATATTTTTTTCCCACATCTGACTCTGTTTAGGAAAGCCACCTCCGACATCTGGCACCCATTACCTGTTCTGAACCAAGCCCATTATTAGGGTATAATCTTGTTATCTGAACCCCAAATTTGAGCATGCTCCCTCCACAAGACATCTCCACTACCCTCAGAATTGGATGATTTTCTCGTATGTGGAAACAAACCTCTATCTAATAATACAACCATAGTGTGTATATATATATGCTTCATTTCCCTGATTTGTGTTACATAATAATAAAGCTCATAATTTTATCATTTTTTTTCCTGAGTACCAATTTACCAGAAAACATAAACCTTGGTATTTGCTATAACCTCATCCTAAGAGGCCAAATAAGACCACCTTAATCCAGACACCTCTTATTTTATTTGCATAGCTCAGTAGCACAGCTATTGCTGTATCAATTCTTAGATTCCTTGGAGAATAAATGTCATGCTTGCAAATATAAATACATGAAACACTATGAATGATTTTGTAACCACCTGTCTAGATAAACCATTTAAAATGAGTTTCCAAATTGTCAATCAATCAATAAACATTTATTAAGTGTCTACCATGTGCCAGCCACTATGCTAAGCACTGGGAATACAAAAAGAAACAAAAGACAGTCTCTGACCTCAAGGAGCTTACAATCTAATGAGGGAGACAACATACAAATATATACAAACAAGCCATATATAAGATAAATAGGAAATAATGAAGAGGGAAAGCACTAGAAAAGGGGTTAGGAAAGTCTTCCTGTAGATGATAGGATTTTAGCTGGGACTTTAAGCCAGGGAATCCTGGCTAGGAGGCATAGAGGAAGAGGGAGAACATTCAAGGCATTGGTGACAGGCACAGAAAATGTCTAGAGTCAGAGAGAGAATATCTAGTTACTGTATCTTGATTCAGTGTCACTGGATTGGAGGATATGGAGGGGAATAAAGCATAAGAAGACTAGAAAACTAGGGTGAGGACTGGAAAGACTAGGAGGAGGCTAGGTTATAAAAGGCTTCATACGCCAAATAAAGGATTTTGTATTTGATCCTGGAGAAAACTGGGAGTCACTGGAGTTTATTGAGCACTTTCTTGGCTAAGGTTACCAAACATGTAAGTGGTTCAGTATAGATTGAAACCAGACCCTCTGATTCCAAACCCAGGCCTCTTTCCTTTACAAGATGATCATCTGGTACTAACTCACATCTCTGGTCCTGACCCCATCCCATGACCTTTGCTTTGCATTCAATCTCTCTGGTAACCAACCTGTGGTTCTGAACCTACTCAGTGTTCTTCTCTCTTCCTGCGGGGAAGCCTTCTGACAGTAGATGTAGGAAAATAATTCTATAATTTAATTACTTTAGGAGAGGACTCGTAAGGAAAGAGGTAAAATCATTGACCCATAGTTGATAAGGATAAAGACAAGGAAGAAAATGAGATGCAATGACTAGGAAGAGAAATAGCCAATGATGACCATTTGTGAAGGAACAGCAGCAACAAAAAAGTACCAAGCAGCCTTATTGAATAGTTGTAATCTCTCTGACCTCCCTGAGATTATCCTCTTGGTCTCTTTGGAAGTCTGTGATCTCCTCTCTGTCCCTTCCCTTTGAGAAATACTGAACTACAAGCACCCAATGGCTAGCCCTTCCTTCAGGACTCCGTCTCTATGCCTCAATTACCTAGGCACCAGGCAGGGCCAGATTCTGGCTTCAACCTTGTCTTTGACACTCCTCCTCCTTCTCTTTCATGTCTGGGGCCTCTGTTTGAGACCACCTGTGGAGAAAGGGAGCTGGAAGCACTCTCCAGCGCTCCAGCAAACTCTTTTTCTTTGTGATAAAGTAAATCCTCCCTAGCAATAGGAAATCTTTGATTCCATACAAGACATGTAGTATTAATATTTTATCACCTCTAGAGCAGGGCTAGCATAAAGAATTGACACAGGTGCTTTCTCAGATTTCTGAAAAAAAAAACTAAATTCCTCATCTATAGCATCCAATTTTCTCCTGATAAACTGTAGCTTGTAAAATTTATAGAAATAGCAGTTTGTTGTGATCATCACAATAATATTAACTTTAAAAGGCTGCTCTTTGTTTTCCTCTGACCTGTTCTTCTAGGTTGGAAACATGGGGAAAATTTATAAAGGGGCAAGTAGCACAAGCCTTATGAAGCAATGTTTTCTGAACTGTATCATGGAACATACTATCCTAGTTTAACTTTATTAGAAATGCTGATGAAAGAGATCTAGATTGGGTTTCCATTCATAAACATATTTGACTGATATTCAATTATAAAATTATTGGATTTAAAAAGCAGTCATTCCCTGTGTCAACACCTTCAATGCTAATGCAATACAGTTCAAGGCAGTTCCATAGAGTTCAGTTTTTTACCCTCTCTTCCAGGTCATGAGTTATAGTATGATGGGTTTTTTTAATCTATCAATTTGCAAAGAAGAAAATAAGAGCCAAGGAACTAAGTAAAATTATCCGTACTGCTACTGTATTATAGGCACATATAATTAATACCTCAGTGAGCCTATCATTTCACTGATGTAGATATTCCCTCTTATGCTTCCAGACCATAATGGATGCATGCACTATTATTCTATTCATTGACGGTCCATTTCTTCCCTACAGGGCTCATTTAATGTTCTAAGAGGAGGAGGAGGGATCCTTTAAATTGCTTGACACTAGGTTGGAGGCCCTCTCCATCTATTATCCCACACTTCCATTATATGACCAATCTATCTCTTTTTTCACTCATATATAACTTAGATAATATTGCATATGCTACTTGATGCACAAAATTCTGGAAACTTAAGCAAAGTCTGAATGACCATTTGTCGGGTACATTGTAAAGGGAATTCTTGTCCAGGTATGGATTCAATAGTCTCTCTGGTGCCTTCCAATTCGATACTATATGACCTTGCAATCTGATTTGAAACTAATGTCCAAAGGAAGACATTTAAAATGAAAGTTCAAAAATAGGATGGAGGGAAATACATAGTTATCATAAATGCAAATGAGATTAAATCATCCATAAAGCAAAAGTAGATAGCAGAATGGATTAAAAGCCAGAATCCTACAATATGCTGTTCACAAGAAACACATTTGAAGCACAGAGACACACATACAGAGTAAAGAAAAACCTGGAAAGACTTCACGAATTAACACAAAGTGAAGTAAGCAGAACCAGAATATTGTACACAATAACAGCAAAATTGTACAATAAAGAATTGTGAATGACTGGGCCATTCTCAGCAATACAATGGTTCAAGACAATGCCAAAGGACTCATGATGAAAAATGATATCCACCTCCAGAAAAAGTATTGGTGTTGTCTGAATAGTGACTGAAGCATATTATCTTTCTTTCATCCTTTCTTCCTTTCTTTTTCTTTATTTTTTTCTTAGCCTTCTTATACAAAATGACTAATATGGACATGTTTTACATGAATGCACATGTATAGCTTATATCAGATTACTTACCATCTCAGGGAGATAAAAGGGGAGGGATGGATTGAATTTTGAACTCAATACTTTTTTAAAAAATGAATGTTAAAAGTTGTTTTTACTTGTAATTGGGAAGGAAATAAAATATTACTTAAAAATAGAAAAAATAAAATAAAATGAAAGTTCACCATTTTTCAATAGATATGTAGTCAAAGAACATTTACTGTTTTCTAAAGAATTACAAATTGTTAACACGTATGTAGAAAATTGCTATAAACAATTGCATCATAAAAGCATTCAATAAAAATGTAATTAAAAGAAATCTAAACTTTCAGCTCATGCTAAGTAAACTGGCAAGGATAAAAGGTCCAAAAATCAACTGAAAAGGAGTTATGGAAAGACAAGCACATTAATATACTATAATCAGAGCTGTATATTGGCCTGACCATTCTATAAAACTATTTGTAATAATGTGTGACAAGTTAATAAACCATTACTATCCATTGGCTTAGGGTTCCTACTACCAAGTACCTTCTCCAAGGTTGTCAAAGACAAAAATTCATGCCCTGTAGATGCCGAAATATTCATAGAATCACTATTCATGATAGCAAAGAGCTTGAAATTAATTGAGTATGTAACAACTGAACAAACCAGGACATACCGACGTAATGTTATATCATCATACCATAAGGAATGAGTATGAGAAATTTAGAGAAACATGATGACTTATATGAAGTGATACAGAGTATGTATCATAACCAGAACCAGCAGAAGAATACATAGTGTCTACAAATGAAGACACATTTTTAAAATGGCCAAACACTCTACTATCCGATTTTGGCTCCAGAGAAGAAATGGCGAAGGACTTCTTTACTGATACCAGTCCATGTCCTTTGTTTTCCTTGAGATCCTTTGGCTTTGGTTTCTTTGGATTCTTCATCTTTCTCAACATGTCTCTCTTCTTGTCTTCTTGCCATTAACTTATATGGCTTGCAGCCTTTGCTTACATAAATTGCTCTCTGAGTGCATGTGCAACTTTAACCATACCCACCACACTCGCATGTGTGCTTTTTTTTCTGCATGATTACACCATTTAAGTAATTCATAAGATGTATAAGAGCTAAACTGCCTAGGAAGTAGTCATCTAGTTAAGCTTATTTCCCCATTTTACCAGAAAAAAGATTTGCCTGCAGATATTTGGCTTGTTTATTTTTTTCAGGGTGAGCAATGTATATCTTAATCCTATGTACTTGATAATTACACACAACTTTTCAAAGGAAGGAGGGTCAATATTTGTATTTTACCGGACACAAGATGCATAAGAGCCAAGGTCAAAAGATCCCAGGTTCATGAGACTCTTGAAAGGTGAATATAAGTCATGAGTTAACTTATTCCCCGTTTGGCAACTACTAATTAAGGGTAAATGGTAACAATAACATGTAACTTTAACATTTTTTTCAATTTTTTCTGACTTTCTAATTAAAATTATTTCATGTGTTTATTCAAGCTCCATTGGATCTTTCAATGTTCTTAATAAGGGAATTCCTTTTCATAAAGAGTTTCATATAAATCTTATTAAAATGATATAGCATATTTGGTTTAATACCAGTATGAAGTAAATGATTTTTCATGTTACCTAAAGCCAAAAAAAAAAATCAAAGTTTCTACTTGTATTTTAAAGTGAAAATGACCTTGTACCTTTTGGGGGTGGGGAGGGGAAGAAGGTTGGCAGCTAAGGTCGCTGAAGTATATTATGATGGACAGTTATGTTCTGTGTCAGGCTTGGAGGCACTTCTGCTGCATGGATTAGTGCCAACTAGAAAGAAACAGACAACACAGGAAATTCTATCATTTCTTTTATAAATAATGGCCAAAGTCATTGGAAGCAACTGTTAATAACTTTCACCAAAGAATGCAATTCTAAGTATCTGTTCCTCAAGAAAGTCAGGTTGGATCCTTCCAACTAAATATGATAAAAACTCAAAATATCACATATGTACCTGTCACATAATCAAGAGCTACTGTGTTTCCCCAGTAGGTAGATCCCATCTGCAGCATCTCTGCAGCAGTGTTTTTAAGGATACAGCTTACTTCTCGTGTCAAGATGGTGGAGTGAGGAAGGAACCCTCTGAAACCCTCCCAAATTCCCATCCGAACAATTAGAAAAATTGCCTCAAAATTGACCTAGGAGCAGAGAAGGAGCTTACCAGTATGGCAAGAAAGGTCTGTCTCCTTAGGGTGGGAGGGAGCAGTAGCAGAAGCAGGCAGCTTCACAGTAAGGGGCCTGCACAAGACTCCAAGCTTGGGACAATCCACCAGTGAGGCTCCACCCTCCCACAAGCCAGCAGCCCTCTAGGCAAGTGAGCAATCTGTACAGCACAGCAAGGCCCCACCCCAGCAACCCTCCCCCCTTCCCCCTTCCCATCAGTGGAAGCTACCAGCTAGGAATGTTGCTGACCAGTAGTAATACACTACCCCATGGCTGTCCAACAGCTAGACTCTGCCCCTAGGGCCTACCAACAGAGATTCTGTTTCCATAGGAACCCAGCATCAGAGCCCCACACCTGGGGCAGACCATCAACAAGATTCCTCCTCCCAGGGCCAACCACCAGAATGACGCTGTTACCATAGCAACCCAGAAGCAAGACTGCACCCCTGAAGCAGGCCAGCAGCTAACTCCACACCCAAGAGAGGCCAATAGGGAGGACCTACCCCCAAGTACAAGCCAGAAAGGAAATTTGCCCTCAAGAGAAAGCAAACAGCTAAGCCCTGAAAGCCCAGTGAAATCCAGCAGCAAGACCCAGAGCCCCAACAAAAAGCTTGAGACAGTACAGAACAAGAACCCAACTCTCACATAAAAACACCAAGTCACAAAAAAGGCAGAAAAATGAGCAAAAAAAAATTAAAAAGAGCTTGACTATAGAAAATTACTATGGTGTTAAGGAGATCAAGGCATAAATTTAGAAGAGAAGGATAGTTTAAAAATGGCTACATGTGAATCCTCAAAGAAAACTATAATTGGTCTCAGGCCCAAAAAGAATTTTAGAAAAAGTATTTTAAAAAGAAAAGTAGAAAAGCAGAAGAAAAAATTTGGAAAAGAAATGAGAGCGATACAAGAGAATCTTGAAAAAAGATTTAATAGCATAGGAAAATATATAAAAAAAAATTTACCAAGGAAAGTGATTCCCATAAAAATAGAACTGGCCAAATATAAAGGAAGTGTAAAAGCTCACTAAAGAAAATTATTACTTAAAAATTAGAATTGAACAAGTGGAAATTAATGACTGAATGAGACATTGAGATATCAAAAAAACCAAAAAAGTAAAAAAAAAAAAAAACAGGAGAAAATGTGAGATTTCTCATTGGAGAAACAACTAATCTAGAAAATAGATCCAGGAGACATAATATAAAAATTGTTGGACCACCTGAAAGCCACGATAAAAAAGGAGCCAGGAAAACATCTTTCAAAAAATTATCAAAGAAAACTGCCCTGATCTGTTAGAACCAGAGGGCAAAATAGAAATTAAAAGAATCCATTAATCACTGCATGAAAGAAAACCCCAAATGAAAACTCTCAGGAATATCACAGCCAAATTCCAGAGCTCAAAGATCAAGAAGAAAGCATTACAAGCAGCCAAAAAGAAACAATTCAAATATTGTGGAGCTACAGTCAGGATTACACAGGATTTGGCAACTTCCACATTAAAGAACCACAGGGTTTAGAATATAATATATCACAGGGCAAAGGAGTTAGGATTACAACCAAGAAACACCTACCCTGCAAAACCAAACATGATCTTTTTGGGGGGGGCAGGGGGGAATGGACATTTAACTAATTAGAGGATTTTCAAGCATTTCTAATTAAAAGACTAGAGCTTATTAAAAAAGAAAAAGACCAGAGTTTTAAAAAATTGACTTCCAAATAAAAGATTCAAGGGAAAAAAAAGTAAAAAAGAAACAAGAAAGAGAAAACATAAATTCAATAAGGATAAACTTTATATTTATATATGACAAAACCATATTTGTAACACTTAACTTTATTACAATAAAAGGAATTAGAAGAAGGAATATGTAGACAGAGGGTGTGAATATGTGGTTTTGATGGGACAATACCCCCCCCAAAAAGAGGTGGGAAAGAAAATTGCACTGAAAGAAGGAGGGGGAAGACTGAATGGGTTAAATTACGCCACATAAAAGAGGCATGGAAGAACTATTATACTAGACAGGAAGATGGGAGGGTGGCAGGCAAAGCTTAAACCTTACTCTCTTCAAAATTGGCTTAAAGAGTCAATAATATACATACTCAGTTGTATATAGAAATTTATCTTACCCTATAAGGAAGTAAGAAGGGATAGGAATAATAGAAGAGAGGGGAACTTATATTGGGGAAGGCAATGATCAGAAGTAAAATACTTGTGACAAGGGAAAGTGTGGGGGTGGGATAAAAGAGAGAGGGGGATAAACAAGTGAAAAGTAGTATGGTGGGAAATACAGTCATAATAACTATAAATGTGAATGGGATGAAATGAACCATAAAATGGAAGTGGATAGCAGAATTGATTAAAAACCAGAATCCTACAATATGTTTTATATGTAATACATTTGAAGCCAAGAGATACACATAGAGTAAAGGTAAAGGACTGGAGCAGAAATCTATTATGCTTCAGCAGAAGCAAAGAAAGCAGGGGTAGCAATCATCATCTCAGATAAAACAAAAGCAAAAATCTAATTAAAATAGATAAAGAAGGAAACTATATCCTGCTGAAAGGTACCATAGACAATGAAGTTATATCAATACTAAATATATGTGTACAAAATTGTACGGTATCTAAATTTTTGAAGGAAAAGTTCAATGATTTCCAAGAGGAAATAGATAATAAAACTGTACTAGGGGGGAACCTGAACTTTCCTCTCTCAGAACTAGATAAATCTAATCAAAAACAAACAAGAAAGTAGTTAAGAGGGTAAATAAAATTCTGGAAAAGTGAGACATGACAGGTCTCTAGAGAAAATTGGTTAGGAATAGAAAGGAATATACCTTTTTTCAGCAGTACATGACACCTAAACAAAAATTCACTATGTATTAGGGCATAAAAACCTCACAGCCAGATGCAGAAAAACTGAAGTAGTAAACACATCTTTTCAGATCATAATGCTAAAGAAAGTGGTCTAGCTGTACCAGATCTCAAAATATAAAGTGATAATTACCAAAACAATTTAGTACTGGCAAAGAAATGAAGTGGTGGATGAATGGAATAGATAAGGTACAAATTACATCATAGTAAATGATCACAGTAATCTAGTATATGATAAACTCAAAGATGCAAGTTTTTGGAACAAAAACTCATTATTTGACAAAGCTGCTAGGAAAACTGGAAAACAGTATGACAGAAACTAGGCATAGACCAACATCTCATGCCACATACCAAGATAAGGTCAAAATGGGGACATGATTTACACATAAAGGGTGATACCATAAACCAATTAAGAGATCATGGAAGTTTATCTATTAGATTTATGGAAAAAGGAAGAACTTAGGATCAAAAAAGAAATAGAGAGCATTAAAAATGTAAACTAGACAATTTTAAGTATATAAAATAAAAACATTTTTGCACAAACAAAACCAATGCAACCAAAATTATAAAGAAAACAGACAACTGGGAGAAAAATTTTCTAAGTATCTCTGATAAAGCCCTCATTTCTCAAATATATAGAGAAGTTAGTCAAATTTACAAAAATACAAGTCATTCTGCAATTGACAAATGGTCAAAGGATATGAACAGACAATTTTCAGACAAAGAAATCAAAGCTACCTATAGTTATATGAAAAAATGCTCTAAATCACTATTGGTCAGATAAATGCAAATTAAAACAACTCTGAGGTACCACCTCACACCTGTCTGATTGGCTAATGTGACAGAAAAGGAAAACAACAAATGCTAGAGGCTATGTGGGAAAATTGAGACACTAAGGCACTGTTGGTGGAGTCGTGAACTGATCCAACCATACTGAAGAGCAATTTGGAACTATGCTCAAAGAGCTATATAAAACTACACATACCCTTTGATCCAGCAATACCACTGCTAGATCTATATCCCAAAGACACCCCAAAAATAGGGAAAAGGAGCTAGTTTTACAAAAGTATTCATAGCAGCTCTTTTTGTGGTAGCTAAGAATTGGAAATCAAAGAAATGCCCATCAATTGGGGAATGGTAAAGCAAGCTGTAGTATATGATTGTAATGAATATTATTGTGCTATAAGAAATGACAAACAGGATGATTCTGGAAAAACCTGGACTTACTTGAACTGATGCATAGTGAAGTGAACAGAACCAGGAGAACATCGTACATAGTAACAGCAATATTGTTTGATGAAGAACTGTGAATGACTTAGCTATTCTCAGCAATATAATGATCCATGACAATTCCAAAGGACTAATGATGAAGCATACTGTCAACCTCCAGACAAAGAACTAATATTAATTGAATACAGACTAAAGCATGCTATTTTTCACTTTCTTTCTTTCTTTTCTTTTATTCAAGTCTTTTTGTACAAAATGCCTAAAATGGAAATGTTTTATGTAATTGCGCATATATAACCTATATCTGATTGCTTACCATCTCGGGGAGAAGGAAGGGGAGGGATAGAATTTGGAACTCAAAATTTAAATAAAAATGTTAAAAATTGGAAAAATGAAGAAAAATGAAGCTCTTGGCTTCCAACTGACTGAATTACTAAGTGAAAAGCAGAGAGAGAAGCCTGGGAGTCTTGCATAGACTATGTAACATCTTAATATGCAAATACAAACTCCAAATCACTCACCTTTCTCAAGACGACCTTGTATTTAAGACGATCAGAATCGGTTTCAAAACAGAGCATCTACAATTGCCTCTCTAATGATGGCATGAACAAAACATATTCAAAAGGAATTTAATCTGTTGTCAATAGTCCTATATAAGCTCTCCAGGTTATTTCTGAAATAGTAATTTTAAGTAGAATGGTTTGATTGACAGGGGCTTATTTTTAGCTTCTGCTTGTTTCAGGAGCAGCTTAATGGCAGCATTAAAAAAATATGCTTGAGATTTGAAAGCAGGTGGGAAAACTCACACTTCTGATTAAAAAGAGAATTCTTTCTAATCCTGTGCTTTCCACTGTGCCTGAAAGTGTCTTCTATATATAGGGAAGAAAAAACACACGCATCACTTCCAAAGCGTTAAAAAAAAAAAAAAAACAAACACAAATAAATAAATAAATAAATGTGTATAACTTACCATTAAAGTTTACAGCCCGAATATAACTAAGGAGCTCTTTACCATCAATGGTGCTCATTCGTGGACAAAGACCAATATAGCCAGGACAGAGATCTTTATGCATATTGTGAAGTGCATAAGCCATGGAATATACTGCATCGATTACGAACTGGACTTTTCCTTCTTGCTCATAGGAGGAATCCCGGGCAATTCGTTCTAATCCTGTGAGACAGAATGAAGGACAGAAAAAGGAGGAATGAAAAGTAAAATCTTCTCACTTTGTTTTTAATCCATGCATTCATAATAGTATAGAGTATTCAATGCAAATAAAGAGAAAAAAATATGGCTCCAGCTTCCAGCATTTTTAGAATACTTGTTGAGATAGACTAAAATTAACACATTTTACTTCTAAGCACTGTGGTACTATGCCTGAGCCAGGTTTTTCAATTGTACTTTGAATGATTACTTTGGCAAATTGGTGGAAAAACACTTCATTGGAAGGGGACAAAGGTCACAAGGAAACTATAAAGATAGAGAAACTATATATCTTTCTGTTAAGCTTATTGTATTTCAGAATATTTTACATTTTGTAATTACATAATATTTTGCTTGTGGCCTGACCTTTTAAGTAAAATGTGTTGTATGTGTCATCCTTCTTATCCATGTCTTCTCCATCAGTATCATTTAATTAGTATACTCAAAGTATGGTCATTTTTCTCAAATCAGTTCTTGTTTTCAGTGTGCCATTTTTAAAGCCTTCTTCCCCAGCCATAGATTTTATAATGGAATATTTCCTTAAGTGAACCCTATTTATCTTCAGAAGAATCAGCCAATTTACTTTCTTCTCACACTCAATTTTCCATTTTAATTTTCCATTAATGACATGTAGATCTGTCAAAGTTAGTGTCACATAGAATAATTGCATTCATATGAAGGCATATTCAATGCTCAGAATTGACATAGAAGATTACTTTTGATTTGGAAATTAGCATTTTATATTTGAAAGAAACATATTTTAGAGGAGGAAGGCATTTTAAAGGTAATCTAATCTGATCTTCTGACTTTACTGATGGGGAAACTGAGGCTTAGAGAGGTGAAATGAATTGCTACATAGTGGCAGAATCAAGCCCAAAAACCAGATTTTTAAAATTTTAAGTCTAACATTCTTTCCACTACATGATTTTTAATCACAGAAACATAGGTAGAAATGTCAAGGTTCCCAATTTAATAATTCAGAAAAAAGTGCCACATGTCCATGCATGAATAAATTTCAACATATCCATTAGGTGACTCTTTGGTAACTAAAATTAAAATCTGTAACAATGTTCCCCTACACATTCACATTCTACAATATAGGAGTTATTTCATTGGGAAGTGCAGAGACACAACATAGATTTTTTGTACTGTCCCCATTTGGACCATTGTCATAGAATATATCTTCTACAAAGTCTAAATGTAAGAGGGGCTCCCTCCATAAGTCATCCTTCTCCAGACGCTCCTAACTCCAGGTGTTTCTAATTCCAGAAGTTCTAACTACATGGAATCTCAGAAACCTAAATGATTTCTTCATACAATCCATAGCCAATGATAAAAGATAATACACAAAAGATAATCCACAAAGAAAAAGCCAAATGTATGGAGAAATCATAGTGCCCAAATAATGGCATGCACTTGAATGGGCAAATCATTGTAACTATCAGCACATGTCTGGGACAGATGTTATAGCAGGGGCCAAAATAAAATAAGAAGGGAAACAAAATTACACTTAGAAACTACACAATGTTTTCACCTCAACAAAATTTATTTAAGCAGTTACTATGTGCCAAGAACTAAGCTTGGTGCCAGGCATTCAAAGGTACCAACTGAAAAAGGAGTTTACATTCTATTTTTGGGACACAATATGTGTACAAATATATGTAGTAGTCTCCCCTTCATTTTTCCTATACTAACAACTGGGGTCAGGGAGGGAATCTGAGAATCTTTTATGGTGGAAGTAGTACCAAAAGTTGAGATTTGAAAGAAGTTAAGACTTCTGAAAGGTAGAAATGAGGATAGAGTATATCCCAATAATAGGTAATGGCCAGTGCAAATGCACTGTTTTGGGAGATGGAATGTCAAGTGTTGGGTAAAACAAGCAGTCTAATTCATATAGAATTTGGAATTCATAAAAAGGAGTTACATAAACTAAGTCTTGAAAGCTAGATGGGAAAGAGGATAATGGAAAGATTCACGGAAGGAATAAATGACCAACAGCATATTACCAATAAAGACTGTATACAAATTTCATAAAAGAAAGTATCAATAACTTATTTGATTAGGAAAGGTAGTGAACTCACCATGTAGGGGGAAAAAGTGTTTTTGTTTCATGCACTGTCATTGTCAAAAAATTCAACACAAAGTGTCCAGTACATTTGCCTATACTTAGGCTAAGCCTCAGAAAGCAAAAGGGAAGGAAAAGGAACAAGTATTAACTAAGTGCTTAGTATGTGTCGAGCATCATTAAATGCTGTACAAGTATTATCTCACTTGATCCTCACAATAACCCTGGGAGGTGGAGGCAATTATCCCCATTTTACATAGAGGAAACTGAGACAGACAGCATTTAAGTGACTTGCCCGGGGCAAGCCAGCTAGTAAGTGTCTGAGTTAAGATTCATACTCAGGTCTTTCTGACTCTATGCCTAGTTTTCTATAAACTGCTCCACCTCCCTAGAACCACATTCAAAGTTTTTTCCAGCATTTTTGAATTTGAAACAACTTGAAATCCATTGGAAAAGAATTTGAGGATCCAGGATCATGCCAACACCATGACAAATCCTTACAAGTAGGGTATTAAAAGAATCAGATGGAAGCTTCCAGTGTATTGGAGAAATTCTTTATGAATGATCTTTATGAATGCCCCAGAAAGAAAGTAGCAGGCCTTGGGGAACAACTAAATCCATAGCAGGGGTTTCATGGGTTCTCAGCCCACAGATGATCATACCATCTTGGAAGAACTGAAAACTTACAGACCCTCAGACCTAGCTCTGAAAATAGCTACACAAAACCCCTGAAGGTTGGGATAGTGCCCCCATGACTCCCCCAGGAGCAAAGTCCAACTTTAACATAAAGTTAAAAGTCAAGAAATAGACTGGGAAAATTAGCAAACACACAAAAACCTGACTGTAAAAAATTACTGTAGTGACAGGGAAGATAAAAAAGCAAACAAACGCAGAAGAAGACAACAAAGTCAAAACTTTATATCCAAAGCCTCAAAGAAAAGTGTTAATTGATCTCAGGCTTAAAAAGAATTTCTGAAAGAGCTCAAAAAGGATTTTAAAAGTCAAATAAGAGAGGAAGAGAAAAATATGGGAAAATAAATGAGCCAACAGCTTAGTAAAGGAGACACAAAAAATACTGAAACATAACACCTTAAAAAATAGAATAGACCAAATGGAAAATAAGCATGAAAACCCAATAAAGAGAAAACTTAAAAGGTAGAATTGGCCAAATGGAAAAGGATGTATGAAAGTTCACTGAATAAAATAATTCCTTAAAAATTAGAATTGGGCAAGTAGAAGCTAATGACTCCATGAGACATCAAAGACCAATAAAACAAGATCAAAAGAATAAAAAAAAATCAAGAAATTGTGAAATATTTCATTGGAAAAACAACTGATCTTGGAAATAGATTAAAGAGAGATAATTTAAGAATTATTTGACTATCTAAAAACCATGATTTAAAAAAAAACCTAGACATCATCTTTCAAGACACTATCAAGGAAAACTGCCCTCATATTCTAAAATCAGGGATAAAATAGAAATTGAAAGAATCCACTGATCTATTCACAAAAGAGATCCCAAAATGAAAGCTCCTGGGAATATTGCTGCCAAATTCCAGAACTCTCAAGTCAAGAAGAAAATATTGCAAGCATCCAGAAAGAAACAATTCAAATATTGTGGAGTCAGAGTCAGGATAGCATAAGATTTAGAAGCTTCTATGTTAAAAGATCAAATGGCTTGGAATATGATATTCTGGAAGGCAAAAGAGTTTGGACAACAGCCAAGAATTATCTACCCAACAAAACTGAGTATAATTCTGCAAGGCAAAAATGAGTATTTAATGAAGTAGAAGACTTTCAAGCATTCCTGATGAAAAGACCAGAGCTAAATAGCAACTGTGACTTTCAAATATAAGACTCAAGAGAAGCAAAAAAAAAGTACATTTCTCTGATAAAGACCTCATTTCTCAAATATTTCTCAAAACTGAGTCAAATTTATAAAATTAAGCCATTTTTTCAATTGATAAATGGTCAAAGATATGAACAGGCAGTTTTCAAATGAAATAATCAAAGCTATCTATAGTAACATGAAAAAAATGCTCTAAATCACTATTGATTAAAAAAAATTCAACTTTCTTTAAGGTACCACTCCAAACCTACCAGAATAGCTAATGTGAGAGAAAAGGAAAATATCAAATATTAGAGAGTATGTGGGAAAATTGAGACACTAATGAGCTGTTGGTGGAGTTGTGAACTGATTCAACCATTCTTGAAAGCAATTTGGAACTATGACCAAAGGGCTATAAAACTGTCCATAACTTTTGATCCAGCAATTCCACTACTAAGTTTATATCCCAAATAGATTAAAAAATGAAAAGGAAAAGGATCTGTATGTACAAAAATATTTATAGCAACTCTTTTTGTGGTGGCAAAGAATTGGATATTGAAGGGATGCCCATCGGTTGGGGAATGGCTGACCGAGTTGTGTTATATTATTGTGATGGATTACTATTGTACTATAAGAAATGATGACTAGGATGCTCTCAGAAAAACCTGGAAAGATTTATACTAGCTAATGCAAAGTAAAATAAGCAAAATCAGAAAAACACTGCATACAGTAACACCAATATTATACAACGATCACTTTTAAATGAATTAGTTATTCTGAACAATACAATGATCCAAAACAATTCTGAAAGACTTATGATGAAAAATGCTATCCATCTGGATACTATTGTACTATAAGAAATGATGACTAGGATGCTCTCAGAAAAATCTGGAAAGATTTATACTAGCTAATGCAAAGTAAAATAAGCAAAATCAGAAAAACACTGCATACAGTAACACCAATATTATACAACGATCAATTTTAAATGAATTAGTTATTCTCAACAATACAATGATCCAAGACAATTCTGAAAGACTTATGATGAAAAATGCTATCCATCTGCAGAGAAAGAACTAATGAAGTCTGAATACTGAAGCATTTTTTACTTTATTTTCTTTTTTCTTTGTTTTTTTTGTCTGTATTTTCTTTCACAACATGACTAATATGGAATGATATTGTGCAAGACTGCCCATGTATATATAACCTATATACAACTGCTTGCCTTCTCAAGAAGGGAAGAGGGACAAGAAGGATGGAGAGAATTTGGAATTCAAAATTTTTAAAAATGAATGCTAAAAGTTGTTTTCATATGTAATTGGGGGAAATATATTAAATTAAAAGATGAGAACAAGAATTGAGAGAATGAGATCTGGAACAGCACACAATCTGCACCCCTGGAGAGAGAGTCTATAAAGATAAGATATGGATTCACTAAGTGCATTTAATACTGATAGTATATAAATTATTGGGATTATGCCCTGAAGCTCAATCCAATCTGCTCTAATTATATCCACAGTCCTGGATGACAATCTTGGACATCCTAAATTAGATATAGATATAGATATAGATATAGATATAGATATAGATATAGATATAGATATAGATATAGATATAGATATAGATATAGATATAGATATAGATATAGATATAGATACAGATAGAGAGACAGAGACAGAGACAGAGACAGAGAGAATGAAAAGGCTCATCATAAATATAGGGATGCAGAGTGGGACTATGGAAAGGGCACTGGGTTTAGAGTCAGAGAAGCTGGGTTCAAATTATAGTTCTGCTTTTTAATGCTTATGTGACCTCTAGCAGTCAATTAACGTCTTTGGACTTGTGTCCTTCTCTGTAAAAGGAGGACATTAGCTTATATGGCTTCCAACATTCCTCCTAGATCTAAATCTATCCTCCTACTGTCCTGTTATTTAGTATAGTTATGACATTCTCATTTTTTATTCAGTAAAGTTTAGAAATTCATGTATAATATAGATAATAACTTCAAATAAAAGCCATTTTCTGCTCATTTGGAATAAACGGGCATTTGGTACATGTTCTTCTTTTATCAATTATATCACTCTCATTCTAAAAAATAATTGTGAAATCTAAAACTGAGAAAAGATTCCTTGAGTTTTCAATTGTTAGAAAAATATTAATTGGAGTTTATATTCAAGCACTCGTCCTTAAGTTAGAAATACCTGAGTTTAAATCAGGCCTGACATTCACTAGCTGTGTGACCCTGAGCAAGTCACTTAACCCAGTTTGCCTTTGTTCCTCATCTATAAAATTATCTGGTGAAGGAAATGGCAAACTCCTGTGGTATCTTTGACAAAAAAAATCCACATGGGTGATGAAATATGGGACACAACTGAAAAACAAGTGCACAACAACAAATAGGGCCTACTTCTCAGTCATGCTGTGAAGATTAGATGAGATAAAAATTTTGAAGTGCTTAACACAGTGCCTGGCACATAGTAAACACCATGTAAATATTAGCTATTATTACTTGACCTACCAGAATTTAGTAAACTCTACTTTAACTTGGCTTCTCTAAAGTAATGGGGATTCAAACCTCAGGAATATCTAATTTATAAGCAATACAACATACCACACTTTTTTATGAGGCAGCCTTATGGTTTTTAACATGCAAACAAATATTGGAATTTTTCCTTAACTAGTTTTGAACTAGAGAATTTGGCTGAGTATTAATCATGTCAATGTTATATAGGGCTTTTTGCTTGTTTTTTATATAAAGATCTATGGATACTAGATTAATTTTCCAGTAATTTTTGAAAGGCCTCAAATTCCAGTTCCATTTCTCAACCAAGAAATCATAAGAGTATTTCTGATATGTTTTGATGATGCACTCCCTTGTTTCCTATTACACTTCAACTTCTTGGTGTCACAAAGTTTTACAACAGTCAGAGTATGTGCCTCACTTCCTATCTCTGACTTTCTCATTCATCTAAATGAGGAGTTTAAGAAGCTGACAGTGACTCATCAACTTAATTGGCTATAAAATTTCATTACGCTATAGTTTCCAAAGTTAATGTTAATGTATAGCCATAAAGTGCTCAGTAGCATTAAAGACTCTATGTCAGCCACCCACAAAAATGTCACACCTTTACTAATATTATTTAAAACATCACCGACTGTAAGTTGTAATATATTTTAGTGTATAGTTTGAAATTCACAATATATATTGGAAAGTACTTACACGGTAGTGTGAGAAAGCCAGCCTCATAAATTAGACAGTTAGATTACTTTATGTTTTCATTAATGAATTCTAAAGTTTCTGATTGTATCTCATCTTCATGAACATCGGAGTAAATCATAGGATTTAGAGCTAGGAGGGATGTCAAGGGATGTAATAATCCAATCCGTCCATGTTACACATGAGGAAACTGAAGCCATAGAGAGATTAAATGGCTTGTGCCAGGTCAAGGAGGTGAGGGGGCCAGAATTCAAACTTAGGTTTTCTATCTCCAAATCCATGGCAGTCCCCACTCTACTATGTTGCTGACTTTCCCCTTCCTTATTGGCCTGTGCAATACAGTGTGGGCTGGAGATAAGAACTTTGGTCGATGGTACAGCTTCGTTATTCTCTTCTTAACAAAGAAAAAAAGGGCAGGTAAGTGGTATAGTAGATTGAGTGGCAGGCTTGGAATCAGGAAGATTCATCTTTTTGAGGATAAATCCAGCTTCAGACATTTACTAGCTGTATGACCCTAGGCAAGTCACTTAACCCTGTTTGCCTCAGTTTCCTCAATTGTAAAATGAGCTTGAGAAGGAAATGGCAAACCACTCCAGTGGTTCTTAGCCAAGAAAACTCCAAATGGGGTCACAAAGACTTGGACAAGACTGAAATGACTAAACAAAAACAAAGAAGGAAAGGTAATTCAAATGTGGTAAGTTCCCGCACAATTGGGCTTTCTGCAGATGAGCTTGGCATGCCTTTCAATTAAAAAGAAGCCCAGAGACCATTAGCTGCTGTTGTTGGCAGCCTGAGCATTTTCACTTTCTAAGAATTTTTCAAGAATCTGTTTAACTTCCTGGCACATTGAGCAGATCCTCTTTGGAGCACTAATGGTAGAACATGGACAAGTGATATATCAGATTGGAAAGTCTTGAGGAAGCACAGATTTGAGTTCATCAGTGTTGGCAACTTTCCATGTGGGTGTATGTATGTGTATATAGATATGGATATAGGTATAGATATTGATATTATATTTTCTACTTTTACAAAGTGACCTTTCCTTCTGATAGTCCTTTAACTCTAGTGGTACAAATTCTCTCGATGAGTAAGTTACAAGCCTATTTGATTAAAAGACATTTCAAGTACATAGGACTTGGAACTATTCTGGAAAGGGTAGAAAAGTAGAGGAACAGAAAGCCAGGCTTGGAAAAATCCACGTCATATAGGGTACTTTATTGGCAAAACTTTTCTGTTTTTTTTTTCTAACCACTTTGATATGTTTTGAGAATTGATCAATAATAGATATACCTATGTTGTATTCTCTTGTGTTTTTCCCAATACTATACTGTCACCATAGCATGCATCATGGGCAACTCAAGTCAATCATTTTTAAGAGTTTACTGTGTACAAAGCACAGTAGTGGAATGAGGGGAGATAACATGCAAGCAACTTTATATAAACAAGATATACATGTAATAAATTAGAGATAAACTCAAAGGGAAGGGCTTAATATTAAGGGAGTTTAGGAAAGGATTATTGTAGAAGGTAAGATTCTAGGTAATACTTAAATGAAGCCAGAGAAGTGAGGAGGGAAAAAATTCTAAGCACGGGGGACAGCAAATGAAGACACATGCAGGCATGAGATAGATTGTCTTGTGAGAAGATCAAACAGGCTAGTATCACTGGATCACAGAGTACATGGAGGGGAGTAAAGTATAAGAAGACTGGAAAGGTATGCAGGGATCCAGGTGTGAAGGGCTTGAAAAGTCAAACGGAGGATTTCATTTTTTTATCTTGGAAATAATAAAAAAAAAACACTGGAGGTTGTTGAATAGGGGAGTGACTTGGTCAGACTTGAACTTAAAGATCACTTTGATAGCTAAGTGTGGGATGGACTGGGGTGAGCAGAGACTTAAGTTATGGAGACCAGCCAGGAGGTTACTGCAATACTGCAGGAATAAGATGAGGGCCTTCCTGAAAAAGGGTAGCAGTATTGTGTAAAGAGAGAAGGGAAATATTTATGGGAGATTTCTGAAGATAGAATCAAGAGGATTTGACAAGAGATTGGATATTGGGTGAGAGGAGTGAGAGTGAGGAGGTCAGGAGAGAAGTTTGAGCTTGACAAATAGAGAATCATCTCTACAGAGATGATAAATCCATGAGAGCCAATGAGATCACCAAGTGAAAAAAATATAGAGGGGGCAGAGAAGATGGGAGGACATCCATAGTTACACAGAGAAGAGAGTATTCAAGAAGAAGATAGTAGTTAACAGGGTCAAATGCTGAAGAGATTTCAGGAAGGATGAGGACTGAGAAAACCATTAGATATAGGAATTAATAGTGTTAATGACTTTGAAGAAAACAGTTTCAGTTGCGAGAAGAGGTTAAGTCAGACTGTAGAGAGTTAAGAAAAGAGAAAAGCAGTTATTTTATTGAGCATGTCTTTCTCCATTCATAAATCAATGAAAACCCTGATATACATTTTCAAATAATTCAGCTTATTATAATTGCTGTTGAATGGGGCAAAGGTGGGTCATCTGTTTACTGATTTTAGGTGTGCTACTGGTTCTATAAATACAAATAATTACAAGAAGGCTATATCGAAAGCCTGTAATTTCTTCTTCTTTAAAAGACATTTCACATTTCATCCCCCAAGAATATGGCTTTGGCCATATAAACAAAAATTTACTCAAACTCTGACATTAGTAAAGGACAACAATGGGACATTGAGGAATGGAGAATAAGGCAAGAAAAAACAAGAAATGTCAGCTATGTTAACCTACATATTGCCTACACAACTAATCAATTCCCTCAAAATTCTCACTGAAGCCAAGTGATATTGTTTACTTTAGGGAAGAAAATTAGCTGATAATACTGTCTGTGTTCCAACTATTTACCTTGGTACAGTATAAATCTAGTCACTATTGAATAAAATGATGTTATAGTAAGAAATCCTGTAAAGTGAAGTCACAATTTAAAGTCAATTCTAAAGCAAAATATTAACCTATTCAACAAATATGGATTTATCTTCCATCTTTATGCTTTTGAACAGGCTATCCTGCATGTGGGGAATACATTCCCTCCCAAAATAAAATGCTTCTGAGAATCTTTAGCTTCCTTCAATTGTCAAGTCATGTGCCATAGAAAGCCTTTCCTGATCACCCCTATTGTTAGCATTCTCTCTCCCTTCAAATTTTCTTGAATTTATTTGCATAAATATTGTATCACCTCCCCACTCCCTCAGTAAAATGTTATATCCTTGAGGACAGCAACCAGTTCTGGAGTTATATTTGTATCTGTTGCACCTAGCACAGTGATTTGTCTATAATAAGCAACTAATAAGTTTTTTAATTGAATTAAATTCCTAAGAACCAATTCTTCTAAATTAAATTATTCACATACTCTTTAAAATTTCCTAAAAAATCTGTCCCCTTGTTTCCAAAAAGTATATCTAGAAGATATACTTTTAAAGCAGAATTTCTTATCTGCATTTTGACTAGGATTCTAACTATTTTACCTAAAATACAACCCTATTTCCTACTACTCCGCTTTGTGTAATGCATACGCACATACATGTATGTATAAATATATACATGTATGCATGTGTGTATGTGTATACACATACAAACTCCAACCAAAATGGTCTATTTACCAAGTAAACTTATGATGAACTACTCACAGCAGTTGTTGGGTGTATCACTGATCAAGTGCCACTTAATCAGTTACAATCTTGAATCATTTCACTTTTCATATTGATTCATTTATTCAGCTAGCACTGAGTAGTAGACATACACAATGAGACACAACAAGCACTGAGTAGCAGATATACACATACTAAGCACTTGGAGAAAAATAACACGGCTTATCCCTGATTGAAGAAGCTTATAATCAATAGAGAAGTAAAAGTACAGCAACAAAAATATAGGGATAGGGAATGGACCAAAGATTTCATTGGTTTAGAGAACTCCAAGATAAGGAAATTCCCTCTACTAATGCAAGTCAAAACCTTCCAAAACTTATAATCTTATATAAAGACTGGCAACCATACCAAAAGTGGAGATGTGAGGCTAATGGGTGGTTGTTCTTGTTGTTGTGCTGACAGTAACAGGAGGGTGTTACAAAAAAAAACTATGTTTATAGCATTTGGAGAAATTATTTTTATCATCACCATATGTGAATGGAATTATTCCATGGAAAAATTATAATTCATTTGTTCCTTCATTGATTCATTCATTTATTGATAGCTTATTTAGAATCTACTACAGGTAAGGTATGAAATGTAAGACCATGAGAATCAATTGAATTAGTTCTTATCCTTTTGTATGTCATGGACACTTTCAGCCTAAATGACCTTCTTAGAAAAAAAGTTTTTGCTGTATAAAACACATTGGGATTATGAAAGAACACACTGAAATATAGTAAATATATACGCATGTATATGGATACATTTACACAAGTACATGTAGCAAAATGCATGTGTATAGGCTTATGTGTTCATGTGTATCTAACCAATTCATAGGTTAATAACCAAAGATACCCTGAGAAATTGTGTCTTGCCCAGCTTCAAATAGACGTCAGAAACAGCACTTAACCCAGGTTTTCCTGGCTCTGAAATTAGCTTTTTCTCCACCAAGCCATGATGCTTATACATAGCCAATTTATTGACAAGTCCTAAGGATTCTGCCTCCACAACTCATCTGACATCTGCCCCCTCTCTCCACTTACACTACACTTACTCTAGTTCATGCCCTCATTAGCTCTCATCAGCACTATCCCTATATAATGAGCTTCCTAACTCATTATTCTGCATCACCCTTCTCCCTCTTCCAAAACTTCCTTTCCACTGTTAAACCAAAAGTTAACCACTGTTAAACCAAAACCAAAATGTCTGGAATCCACCATGTCCTCCCCTCTGCCTTTCAGCAACCCTGTCTTCTTCAAACCTCAGAACACCACCTGCACAAAGTCTGTCCTGATCTCTCACTCCTCAAATTTTCCTGAAGCACATTGTTTGGATCTTTTCTTTGCCACACTTCCCCACCTACTCCCCACCTTGTATTATTCTTTACTCTGTGCATGCCATTATCACCCTGAGTAGAATATAAATTCCTGGAGGGAAAGAAACTGGAGGAAAATTCCCTTTCTCAAATATATAGGGAAATGAGACAAATTTTATAAAATAGGAGCCTTTCCATAGTTGAAAAATGGTCAAAAGCTATGAACAGGCACCTTTCAGAAGAAACCAAAATGAAAATGGAAAAATGCTCTAAATCACTATTTACTAGAAAAATGCAAATTAAAACACGTCTGAGACACGACCTCAGACTTGATTGACTTACATGATAGAAAAGGAGAATTACAAATACTGGTGGGGATATGGAAAAATTGGGACACTAATGCACTCTTGGTGGAGTTGTGAACTCATTCAAGTGATTCAATTTTAGAGAGCAATTTGGAACTATACATAGCTATACAGCTCTGCATACCCTTTGATCCACTGCTAGGTCTATATCCCAAAGAGATCAAAGAAAATGGAAAAGGACCTATTTGTACAAAAATATTTATAGAAACTCTTTTTGTGGTGGCAAAGAATTACAAACAGAAGAGATGGCCATCAGTTGATGAATGGCTGAAGAAGTTGCAGCACATGATTGTGATGGAATTCTATTGTGCTATAAGAAATTACAAGCAGGATGATTTAAGAAAAACCTAGGAAGATTTATATATATATAAACTCATGCAAAGTGAAGTGAGCAGAACCAAGAGAACATTATACACAGTAACAGAAATATTTTAAGGATGATCAATTGTGACTTAGCTACACTTAGCTACTGTGATCAATGCAATTATCCAAGATAATTCTAAAGAACCCATGATGAAATATGCTATCAACCATGAGAGAGAACTGATGAACTCTGAATGCAGATTGAAGCATACCTCTTTTAACTTTATTTTTATTGTTTTATTTTGTTTATGTTTTCTTTGGCAACATGGCTAATATGAAAATGTGTTTTTCATGACTTCTTATATATAAACAATATCAAATTGCTTTCCTTTTGCAGGGAGGGAAAGAGAGAATTTGAAAAACTATTGTTAAAATTTTTACAGGTGATTTAGAAATATTTTATGAAATAATATGTGTATACACACATACACACACACACACACACACACACACACACACACACACACACACATATATATATATATATATATATATATATATATATATATATATATATATATATATTTTAAAAGATCTATTTATCCAGCCCTGACCTCTCTGTTGACCTCCATTGTCTCATCACCAATTTATAGTTAAACATCTCAAACTGGTGTCCTTTAGACATCATAGCCTCAATATGTCTAAAACAACACTCATTATCTTTCCCCAAAACATGTTCCAAAACCTGTTTTTGACTTTCTATGTATCCCCAACAACATGTACAAACAAAAATACCTAGAACATAAGCTGCTTGAGGGCAGCAATCATTTTACTATTTTTGTCTCTACATCTCTACTTCCTTACACAATATCTTTTCCAAAGTTAGTGTTTAATAAATGATTATTAGATAGAAATTGATAAATAAACTGTAGTACCTGGCATACAGTAAGCACTTATGAAGTGTTTTATCTCTCCTTAATAATCATTTGAGAAAAGTAATAAACAATACCTGCCTTCGAAGAGCTTCTACCCTAAGTGTTTTTGTGTGAATGTGTTGTTGAGGTAGGAGTTAACATATAAGCAAATAGTTAACAATTAAGTAAACAGAAAATAATTTGAACATTTAGGGATATTCTAACAACTGGGTGAATTGGAAAAGACTTCTTGGTGGAGCTATGGATCTTAGGAGGTGGAGGTCAAGATGATGGGTATTCCAAGCACGAGGGACAGGTTATGAGAGCACAAGGAGAAAGCAAGTTTAAGGAATGGGAAAATGGGCTGATTTGACTGGAACAGAGTGTGTGAATTGGGTTAATGTGAAATAAGTTTGAAAAGGTAGGGTAAAGCCTGATTGTGAGTGGATGTAACTGCCAATTTAAAGAGTTTTATTTTATCCTAGAAGCAATATGGCCAGAGTATGCTTCGTGGAGATTACTTTAGCAGCTGTAAGAAGGCTGAATTTAGGGAGGAAGATATTGGAAGCACAGAAATAAATTTGGAGGTTATAGTAATAGGTTGAGGCAAGAGTTAATGAGGTCCTAAATAAAAGCAATAGCTGTGTGTGGTTGTGGGACAGAAAAATGACACTGGGGAGAGAATATTTTAAAATATGTAACCATTGATTGGGGAGAGAGGCAGACATGAAAATGGCTACAAGGTGGCAAGCCTGTATGTATGTATGTATATAGATATATAGATATAGACATATAGACAAATATATGTAGATAGACACACACATATGTATATATATATGTGTGTGTGTATACATATATACATATATATATGTATATATGTATACACACACATACACACACACATAAAATCATGCCTTTAACAGAAACATGAAATGTTAGAGGAAGAAGTAAGTTTAAATTAAAAGGTAAGTTCCCTTTTGGACACAAAATCAGTGTATTCTCAGTGATTTTGTTTATTTTGTACTGGTCTCTCCAATCCAAAATAGCTAGCAGGAAATAAATGATATCATAGTATTGATAGGAGATAGGTACTGGGCCTCTGAAATCCCAGATGAGAAAACTCCCTCTACCAATACAGGTCAATACCTTCAATGAAACCTATGAGCTCAGACAGCTATATAGCAGGAGAGCTTTAGTGACTTGAACAGGGTCAAAGAGCCAATATGTGTCAGAAACAGGACTTAAACTGAATTCTTCCCAGCTCCAAGGCCACGCTATTTATCTCCCAGACCAGCTGGCTATAGTATAAGATGCATATATATGGAAATATTTATCAATTCAGCAAATAAATGTTCAATTAGAATTCAAATGTATTTAAAAATCAGCTTTGTCATAAACACTTTGAAAACCACTATCTAGAAAGAGACCCAACTTCCAAAATCTGTTATCCTTATAAAAGAAGTAATCTAATCATGATGTCAGAAAAGCAACAGAGTTTAACCAAAACTCATTAATGAGAAAATACATTTACCATTCCATCACTTTCCTAATAAACAAAGAGAAATATGTGGCTCTGGCATATTAGGCAGGCTTTAGCATGATTTATAAAGTTGTGTGTGTGTGTGTGTGTGTGTGTGTGTGTGCGTGCGTGTTTTCTGGAGATTCTTCCAATGGATGATGACAATGATGATGATAATGATGATGACGATGGCGGTGGTGATGGTGGTAGTGGTGGTGATGGTGGTGATGGTGGTGGTGGTGGTGATGGTGGTGATGGTGATGGTGATGGTGATGATGATGGTGATGAGAGATAGCAGACAAAGTGGATAGAGAGGTAGTTTGAGAGTCAGGATGACCTAAGTTCAAGTACTACTTCATATGTACACTGTGGCTATGTGACCCTAAGCAGGTCATGGAATCTCTCAGTGTCACAGGCATTTCTATAAAGCTCAAATCCAGAGCAATTGCCAATTTGTAATAGCAAATGAAGGTACCTCAATCAGATTTCCCTACATCAGTAAAACAACTAATTGAGTCTCTTTACTACCCCCAAAACTGACATTTATAAATGATATTAAAGTTTGAAAAACATTTTACACAAATTATCTCATGTGTACCAATAACCATCACTACAGTTTTAGATTAATTGACGTTGTAGCCATATTATGGGCATATGCATAAGCAGGTCTTTACTTATACATACATCTGAGTATATAAATGAAACTTCCAGGGAGAAAACATTAACAGACTCAAAAGCGAACAAGTTTCTATTTTCTGTATTGTCCTGTGGTAATACCAAGGCATTCAAGCAAAGACCTAAATAGAAAGATGTGCAACAGAGATGAACTAATTTGAACCTTATCTATTTACCAAGGGCACAGAGGATCCAGAAGATAAGAGCCCTGAGGCTAAAAGCCCTCTGTTCTCTATCTTCTCCTGCAATTCCAGCATAGTATTAAGAACCAACTACTCTTAATTAATTGAAGATACTACAGCAACATCATTATCTATTTGTATAGCTTGGGAGTTTACAAAGTCACATACATTATATTGTTTGCTCTCTACAACAGCCATGTGAGGATAGGCAAGGCAAAAACCAAAATAATGGCATGTACTCATATCATGTTGCTGTTTATATGCAGAAATAGTGCTTCATGTGAACACCAATTGTTAAGTGCTCCACGCACTGGATTGAAGTTTCTGAAATGTTTTGAAAAACTTGAACTGCACATTTTTTAAAAAAAGTCACATTTACAGCAAAAACAAACCAAAAGGAAAAGAACTTGAAAAAATGAAAGATATAGGAAGGTCATTTGATATAATGCATCCTCTAAACACCTGAAAGGAAAAAAAGGTTTTAGTGTTTTATTTCCAAAATGATATTTTATACTGGGATCACTAAAACTATAAAAAATTTCTTTTTCCTTTGGGGGAGGAGAAGCATGAATAAGACCTTTCTAAGAGAAATATATAATCTTTATACTTTCTGATTGAATAGGAAATGTATGTATACCAACAGCCTTCCATCACCACCACCACCACCCAAAATTTCCTTGAATAAAGATTTACCAGGCTTGCAACTGTGGAGTTTGGCTATGACTTCTGCCCAGAGTTCGAATCACTAAGTTTTCTATGAGCTTTTTTTTTCCAACCTCACAACTTAATGCAACATTAAGTCGCATTCAGGAAACCAATTATGGAAGTTATTTGATGGAAATGCAGCATTATTTGACACCTGGTTCCAATATTCTAAGCATGACAATCACTCATGCACTGAAAGCATTGTCTTTCTCTTCAGGATAAAAAGTCAAACTCTAAATATGACAGCTTTAAAAAATCATTCTGCAGAAATATTTTTCCTAGAAAATAGAATAAAAGAACTTGCAACAACATAGGAATATTTATTCTTAGAAGATTTCAAAATTCATTTTTGGATGGTTGTTTATTTAATCTAAGAATCTCAGAGATAGAAGGGACTTTGGATGTCTTATCTAGTCTGACCCAGAGATGAGAAATGACTTGTTTAGTCTCATACTGCAAGAATGCAGAGAACTTGATGTCTTTCTGGTATAGTTTTGTTGTGTTTTTTTTTCCTGACCATATTACTCCAATGTCCAGAACCACCAAAGGGAAATTGACAAGTTTTGAAGTGTCTATGAACATAATAATAGTGGTTTATAAAATGTTTATCTCATAAACCTCCAAGGTAAATAAATACTACAGAGATCTTTATTGCTAATATCCTTAACTCTCTCACCCTCTCCCTCCATAACCAATCAGAGGACAAGCCCTGTCAATTCTATCTTCGTAATATCACTACTTTATACCTTCCTCCAACTTCTGACACTGCGACCAACCTTGTGCAGTCCTTCATCACCTCATGCCTGGACTATTATAATAGCCTTCTGTTTAGCCTCATTGCCTCAAGTCTTTCCCCAATCTGGTCCATCTTCCATTCATCTGTCAAATTGATCTTTCTAAAATGCAGTTATAATAGGACAGCTAGGTGGCACAGTGGATAGAGCACTGGCCGTGGAGTCAAGACGACCTGAGTTCAAATCCAGCCTCACATACTGACTAGCTAAGTGACCTTAGGCAAGTCACTTAACCCTGATTGCTTTCCCCTACCCTTCAAAAAACATAAAATAAAATAAAACTCTGGTATTACTATATTCAATTAACACCCCTATTCAATAATATAATCGAATATAATATCATTTGTTTTGTTTTGAAAGCCCTTTGTAACCTGGCCCCTTGCTTTCTTTTGAGTCTTATTATACCTTATCCCCCTCCATAGACTCTAGGATCCAATGACACTGACTTCCTTGTTCTTCAGGCTTCTCATTCTGACTCTCTGAGCATTTTCATTGGCTGTTCCCCATGTCTGGAACTCTATCCTTCTTCATCTCTCCCTCCTAAGTTCCCTGACTTCCTTCAAGTCTCAGCTAAAGCCCTACCTTCTGTAACAGGCCTTTGTCAGCCAACCTTAATCTTAGGGCTCTCCCTCTGAGATCACTCCCAATTTATATATGCATATAGTTATCCTGTATATGTTTTGTTTGCACATAGTAGTTTATATGTTGCCTTCCCCATTAGACTGACCTCGAGAACAGGAACTATTTAGATTATTTGGTTGTGTTTTGGGTGGGGTTTTTTGCCTTTCTTTGTATCCCTGGTGCTTAGTACAGTGCCTGCCATATGCTAGATGCTTATTAAACACTAGCTGACAAAGTTATATAATGTGAAATGATGACTCAAAGAAATTAAGTGACTTATCCATGGTCTGTCACCTAATACATATTGAAGACTGTTTTAAAATATTTCTTTCTAGTGACTAATCTGTTTATACTCTTTGAAACAGTGAGTCCACTTCTGAGCATATATACTAAGGATGTCAAAGAGAGAAGCAAAGGTTCAACACATGCCAAAGTAGCTCCTTCATTAGCAGGGGAAAAACTGTAATGAAGGTTAGTGCCCACTTACTGAAAAATAACTAAACAAATTACAGAATATGAATGTAGTAGACTATTACTCTGTTATAAGGGATGATGAACAGGAGACATCCAGGGAAATATCTATAAACTGATGCAGAGTGAATTATACAAAATCAGAACCAATTACCAAGCATTCATTAAGTGTCTACTATGCGCTATTTGGGGTAACTAAATGGTCCAGTGGATAGAGTGAAAGGCCAGGAGTCAGAAAGACTCATCTTCCTGAGTTCAAATCCAGCCTCAGGTGCTGACAATCAGTGTGACCCTGGGCAAGTCACTTAACCTTGTTTGACTCCATTTCCTCATCTGTAAAACGAGCTGGAGAAGGAAATGGCAGACCACTCCACTATCTTTACCAAGAAAACCCCAAATGGGGTCACAGAAAATCAGACATGACTGAAAAACAACAACAATATATATCAGAGACTGAACTAAGAAGCTGTACAGGGACACTATCCAGTTCTCTCTTAAGAACTTTCCAATTGATTACACGACACGGGAGACACTGACTGACATACCCAGCATGGCAGGTCCCCATCAAAGAAGGCACTGTGCTTTATGAGCAAAGCAGAAGTGCAGAAGCTCAAAAGAAATTTAAGATGCATGAATTTAGAGGCATCTCCATTCCAAATATTGATATGAACTATTTGTATCAGACCTGTACTATTTGGACCCGTGGTAGAGCCCTCCGAGATCATATTGGTCTGATCAGCCACAGTCAGACACACTGTGCCTCAACCTATATAGTGATGCCATTTTGGTCCTCTTTGAGAACAAAGGTCAACAACCATTAAACGTGTAAGTATATGCAAAATGATATAGGCAATGATAACTACCACGTAAATGAAAAATCCAAGAAAAGGAAGCTGAGTGCTATGTAATTGAAAATCCAGTAATGGTCCTCAGCCTGCAAATAATAAAACACACCTCCCTACGCTCAGCAGGAGTCTAATGGAGCAGAATATTATACACAGAATATTATACACAGTCACTCTATTAGTTGCTTTTACTTAACTTTATATTTCCAAAATGTCGGTGATACAGAAAAGAAAAGACTTCAGTAAAGCTTTTTCAAAAAGAAAAAAAATTTTATTTCTTCCAAAGAAGGCACTTCTAGAAAGGAACTACTGATTTGTTATTCATGTGTCAGCCCAAATTCCATTCTTCCTCTGTCTTCAGTAGTCTAGAAAGCTCAATTGTGGACAAAGAAGATATAAGGAAATACATATACACATATATACATATATATATATACATATATACATACATATATTTATGATATATGTTATATGTGCAGATATATGTATACAAACATAATGTGTGTTGGGGGTATGGGGCTATTTTATTAGCATTTATTTTGGACCAAGGCTTCCGGTACCTGAGAAAATGTTCTGTCAGAGATTAACTACAGGAGATGTGGCTGAAATGATGGCTCTATGATGACATAAGTGCTCTAATGCTTTGCTCTTTCAAACTCTTCCTATATCAGGAACTTGTTGCTGTGCTCCAAAATTTCCCAAACAATGAACAAAGCCTTGGTATTCATTAGGCAGAGATTATCTATACTAGTGTCTCAGATCAAGAGTTACAGTTTTTGACTGGGCACTTTAGCCTGCAATGGTGAAGGAATGAGCCAATTCAATAAGTCTTTTTGATTGTTAGCAACCATAAACTGCCATGTACTACAGTAGAACATAGAAACTAAATTAAAGCTAACTGTTCAATGTGAGCTTCATCTCATCCCAGGTAATTTTGGGGGAGTTTTTTCACTGGGTGAGATAGGTGGAAATCATGATGTGTGATGGCTGTATATCGCCCATCCATGATTTGTTACAGTAACAAAATTTGTGGCTTTGTCTTCACAGACTGAGCATAAGCAATTTAAATGTATTTACAATCTTGTAGTATGGGCCATTGCAGTTGATTTCATTGTATGAATACAAAGAGAAATAGAGAATATTTTCAGCTTAAGACTTTCTTTTTTATGCCATGAATATCAAAACACATCTTGTGACAGAAATTATAATTAGAGTGTTTGTTAAATTTAGAACCAATGTGAAGATCATAGACTCTAAATTTATAAACTAGTTAAAACCTCCTGAGGTTCGCTGCTGGAAAAAGTATTCCTGAGTTAGTGTTTTCGGTTGTGCCTATATAGCCCTCTAGCTTTGTTGCTTATGGTATATGTCATTTATCCTCCTGGGCCTCAATTTCCTCATCTGTAAAATGGAAGAGCTGTTCAAGATGACCTTTAAAATTCTGTTTGGCTCAAAGCCTATAATTGATTCTACTTTGTTAAAAGAACAGATAGAAAGTAAAGAGAGAGTGATAAAGGAGAGATTTGATAAGAGGTTTGAAGTATGGGACAGAGGAAAATGACCATTTGGACTGAACATGAAATACATCACAGTGAATTTAAGGTAGATTTTTGCAAAAAATACCTTGACCATAATGTTTTTTAAAACTTTGGTGTGGGTTACCCAAAGAATATCTGTAAGCATTTGACCAGGTTGGAGGAGCTTGGAAGGGAGCAATTCAAAAGCAGCCTAGATGTTTTCCTACTTAGGATGGTTTAAATGCAGTCCTGTATAAAGGCAAGCAGATGGCCCAGATAGTCTATTTTGATCATCACCCTGCCCTCTTCTAATATGATTTCACAAAAGTATAAGCCCTGGTCTAGCACTGTAACTCTGCATTTACCCAGCTCAGATTCATTCCTTGAGGGTTTCTCAATAATCATTCCTTTGTCACATGTTACCCCCCCCAGGGACTCTTAGGAAGATTTTGGCTTATAAATGTATTCAAAAAATGGTAAAAGGACCCCAGTTCTCATGCAAGCACTCAGGTTAACAATATCTTAACTAGAGGATAGATAATATTTTAGTCAACAGAAAACTTTAAAGCACTTGTACCTGAGCCTTTAGACAGATAAAATAACTCCCCTTTCCAAAAGCCCCCATCTTCACCAGAGATGTATCATTTTATAGACATACATACTAATAGGTGGCTTACACTCCAAAGAGGGGAAAGAACTTATATTTACTTGAGACAAGTAACTCTTTTAAATATATAATAAAGTTAATGTGAAAATTTCTTTTTCCCCTTTTTCCCCTCCCCACTACCACCACTGCGAGTGTGTGTAAAACCATTCTATACATACTTCTTTTTATCAATTCTTTCTCTGGATGCTTTATTATATATTTAAAAGGAATGGTAAGTTATAGGCTTACTAAGTGCTTTATATATGTTGTCAATTGATCCTCACAACAACCCTGTGAGGCAGTAAGTTCCACATAGCCCTGAGACTTATATAGCCCTCCAAACTTGAGAGTAAACCCTACAGTTGGGCACTCTAGGCAGAAATACTAAGAGTGACCTCAGGGTAAACTCTTTGACTGGACAAGCATGGTCCACATACTTCACAGCACCAGTGAAAGGCATTGTTTTGGTTTTTTTTCTTCCACCTTTCAACTCAATCTCTTGAGGCTCATTTGCTACACCTCCTATTCAATGAAAGAATTCTCCCATTAGGTAGATGCTGAGGTGCTTAGGCCGGGAGGTCTTCTGTTTGCTCTGCCCCTGCCCCTAGCCACTGTCATTCCTAGGTAGAAAAGATTGATCCTCTCCTGGAACCATGTGAGTTGCAGGCTTCCAGGCTTCCCTCCAGGGACCCAATTCTGCTCACTGCTCACTCATCTTTTTCCAGTCCTCATACTCTGGTTCACTCCATCTTTTTTTATTGTTTTATTATTTAATATTTTTTATTTTCAACATTGATTTCCACAAGATTTTGAGTTACAAATTTTCTCCCCGTTTCTATCCTCTCCCCCACCTCAAGATGGCATACATTCTGATTGCCCCTTTCCCCAGTTTGTCCTCTCTTCTGTCACCCCACTCACCCCCCCCATCCCCTTTCCCCTTACTTTCTTGTAATGCAAGACAGACTTCTATGCCCCATTGCTTGTATATCTTATTTCCCAGTTGCATGTAAAAACAACTTTTTTGAGCATTTGTTTTTAGAACTGAGTTCCAAATTCTCTCCCTTCTTCCCTCCCCACCCACCCTCTTTGAGAAGGGAAGCACATGTATCATCATGCAAAACACTTCCATAACAGTGATGTTATGAAAAACTAACTATATTTCGCTCCATCCTATCCTAATTTTCTCCCTTGACCCTCTCCCTTTTCAAAAGTGTTTGCTTTTGATTACCTCCTCCCCCTATCTGCCCTCCCTTCTGTCATCCCCCCTCTCTTATCCCCTTCTCCCCTACTTTCCTGTAGGGTAGGATACCCAATTGAATGTGTATGTTATTCCTTCCTTACGCCAAATCCAATGAGAGTAAGGTTCACTCATTCCCTTTCACCTCCCCCCTCTTCCCTTCTAATAGAACTGCTTTTTCTTGCCTCTTTTATGTGAGATAATTTACCCAATTCTATCTCTGCCTTTCTCCTTCTCCAAATATATTCCTCTCTCACTCCTTAATTTTATTTTTAGATATCACCTCTTCATATTCAACTCACCCTGCGCCCTCTGTCCATATATATACACACACACACACACACACACACACATACATACATATATATATATATATATATATATATATACACACATATATATATACATATATATATGGAGGAATGATATATGGAGGAATGTAAACAAAATGGTTCAACTTTAGTAAGTCCCTTATGATTTCTCTTTCCTGTTTTCCTTTTCATGCTTCTCTTGATTCTTGCATTTCAAAGTCAAATTTTCTATTCAGCTCTGGTCTTTTCATTGAGAAAGCTTGGAAGTCCTCTACTTCATTGAAAATCCATTATTTTGGCCTGGAGTATTATACTCAGTTTTGCTTGGTAGATGATTCTTGGTTTTAATCCTAGCTCCTTTGACCCCCCAGAATATCATATTCTGAGCCCTTCAATCCCTTAATGTGGAAGCTGCTAGATCTTCTATTATCCTGATTGTGTTTCCACAATACTCAAATTGTTTCTTTCTGGCTACTTGCAATATTTTCTCCTTGACCTGGGAACTCTAGAATTTGACTACAATATTCCTAGGAGTTTTCTTTTTGGGATCTTTTTCAAAAAGCAACCAGTGCGTTCTTCTAATTTCTATTTTACCTTCTCGTTCTAGAATGTCATGTCAGTTTTCCTAGATAATTTCTTTAAAGATGATGTCTAGGCTCTTTTTTGATAATGGCTTTCATGTAGTCCAATAATTTTTAATTTATCTCTCTTGAATCTATTCTCCAGGTCAGTGATTTTTCCAATGGGATATTTCACATTGTCTTCAATTTTTTCATTCTTTTTTTTTCTGTTTTATAATTTCTTGATTTCTCATAAAGCCACTAGCTTCCACTTGCTCCAATCTAATTTTTAAGGTGGTATTTTCTTCAGTGGTCTTTTGGACCTCCTTTTCCATTTGGCTAATTTTGCCTTTCAATGAATTCTTCTCCTCATTGCCTTTTTGGACCTCTTTTGACATTTGGGTTAGTCTATTTTTATGGTGCTATTTTCTTCAGTATTTTTTGGGTCTCCTTTAGCAAATCATTGGCTCATTTTTCATGATTTTCTTGCATCACTCTCATTTCTCTTCCCAACATTTCCTTGACTTCTCTTACTTGATTTTCCAAATTCTTTTTGATCTCTTCCTTGGCCTGAGACCAATTCACATTTTTCTTGGAGGCTTTTGATGTAGGCTCTTTGACTTTGGAGACTTCTTCTGGCTATATGTTTTAATCTTCTTTACACCAAAATAGATTCTAAAGTCTGAGTCTGAGTACTTTTATGCTGCTTGCTCATGTTCCCAGCCAACTATTTGTCCTTTGAGCTTTTGGTCAGGGTATGACTGCTTTCAGTGTGGAGAGTGCTTTGTCTGAAGCTTCAGGGGTCTTGAACTGCTGTTTTCAGAGCTTCTTCTATTCTGAGGTGGTGTGATAGTCCTCTCCTGGCCTGTGCTCTGGTCTGTGAGTGCAAGCACTCCTTTCTGCCATGTAGCTACCAGAAGGGCTCCCTCTCCACAGTCACCACAAGATCTGCCACACCAGTGTTCCTCCTCCCCCAAGAACTGCCAAACAGGACTGCGACCCAGATCCAAGCAGGGCAAAGAACCCTGCCTGTGTGCCAGAAAAACTTTCCCTGCACTGCCACTCTGATCCATGGCTTGATTCCTCCCACCATGTGAGCCTGGGGCCAGAAGCAACTACTGCTGGAGCTCTGGAAGCAGCCCCTGGAGCTTCCTGGTGCTGCCGCTGTGCCACCTCCACCACTCCCAGAGCTGGGGCTAGACCACACACTTCTCCCACCCAGATCCAGCAATTTTCCCACTGACCTGCTAAGATGTCTTTGGCGTTTGTGGGTTGAGAATTCTGGTAACTGCTACAGCTCAGTGATTCATGGCCCTAAGGCTGGTTCCACCCAATCTAATCCTGGCCTGGTCATTCCTGGCATGATCCAGGGTGGGCTGTGGTCCACTCCCAGCACAATGCAATAGACCCTTTCCAGGGACCATCCAGGCTGTCCTGGGCTGGAGACCTGCTTCCCTCTGTTATTTCATGGGTTCTGTAGCTCTAGAATTTGTTCAGAGCCATTTTTACAGGTGTTTGGAGGAATTTGGGGGAGAGTTTAAGTGAGTCCCTGTTTTCCAGTTGCTATCTTGGCTCTAGCCCCCCTCCATCTTTTTAAAGACTATTTATAAGGGTAAATCTCAGTTATTAACTTCATCACTAAGTAAGGTATTAATTTGGCAATGAGTACCTGAAAAAAAGTCATCCTTATATTGAGCTTAACTCCCCATATCCCCAGAAGGTAAGTTCACACTTTGTCAAAGGGACTTGTCAGGATGAGAACAAAGGTCTCATACATGCTAGTCTTAGTACCAAGTTATGTTAGGGAGGTTAGAAATAGCACATCTCATTAAGGAGATACCACAAGGATTCAGGAGGAGCTACCCTACCTCTCCTGGTATACCTTTTATTTTTGCCTAGAAGAGCTCTCCCTTTCTTTCCCATCTTATCTCTTGATATGGTCCTTTTTTTTAGACCACAGGTCATACATGCCTTACTACTAAGCTTCTCTCTTGGATGATTCTAACAAATTTTCCAAGTGAACAACATTTGTTTATTTGTTTGTTTGTTTTGAGTCTCCTCTTACCTCAAAGATATGATAGTACAGTGACTAGAGAGCAGACCTACAAACCAGGAAAACCTAGGATCAGACACAAACATGTTATGGCTCCTCAGACACATACGCGTTACATTGTGTGAATCTGGGTAAGTCAATTAACATGTTCGTGCTCTAGGCAAGTCTAACATTTTAAGTTCCACAGAGGATGTTGACTTGCAGTGGGAGTGGGAGTTTCCTCACCCAAGAGTTCCCCGTATCAATGAAATCAGAGTTCGATTACTAGTTCTATTCATCACTTGCCTTGCACTGTAAAATGAAACTATAAGAAGGGAATAGGTGACCTTTATGTGTTTTCTTTCTTTTTTTCTTATAAACTTAACAAATCCAAACATCTTAAAATGTAAAAAAAAAGAAAAGAAAATTGCATATAAAACTGTGAATTTCTACTACTTATAATATTTCTTAAGTCTAGATCAAATTTAACATAGCAATAAGACTTGCACTGGTTGCATCCACTTATGAAATGTCTTCTGCTCACTTTTGCATATTTTCATGTTTCATTGACATGTTTTTCTTTCTTTTCTTCTCTGGCTGCATCCTTCTTACTGCCTATAAATTCCTTCACCCCAGATAAAAGGCTTCCCTTGTGAAAATAAATACATTCAAGGAAAAAAATAAGCACCTGTACCTTAGCTTTCAAACAGTTAACACAACTCCCCTTTTCATTATGATATTGCCTGCTTTAGCCAGAACCTTCCTATCACTGGCAGGATCAAGTATAAAATTCTCCGTTTGGCATTTGAAGCACTTTATGACCTGAACCCTAGTTTTCTCCTAGTTTTCTAGTCTTGCTATACCTTCTCCTTTCCACCTAATCTTTTATCCAGTGACATTGACCTACATGCTATTCCTTGAACAGATACTCTCTATCCCATGCTTGGCATTTCCTGGCTTCTTAGAAGTCTTCAGCTAAATCTCACCTTCTTCAAGAAACCTTTTATAGTCCTTCTTAATATAAGACCCTTCAGTCTTCTGATTTTCTCCAGTTTATCCTATCCTTTGTACATCTTGTTCATTCACAGCTATGAGCTAAACTGTGAACTCCTTGAGAGCAGGGACTGGCTTTTGCCTTTCTTTGTATCCCTACTACTCAGCACAGTGCATGGTACATAGTAGGTTCTTAATAAATGTTTGTTGACTTTTTGATTAATGGTGAACAAATAAGGCACTTCATACATCTTGAGTTTTCTAATTTGTAAAATTCAATTGATAATACTTGAACCACCTACCTCCTATGTGTGTCATAAAAAAGAATTAGAGTTCTTTGGAGGCATCTAGTTGGCACAATGAATAGGGCACTATGCCTGGGGTCAGGAAGACCTAAATTCAAATTTCACATCAGGCATTTTCTAGCTGTGTAAACTTGAGCAACTCCCTTAACTTTTTGTCTCAGTTTCCTTATTTGTAAAAAGAGGATAATACTACCCATGTCCCAGAGTTGTGGTGAGGATCAAATGAGATAACATTGGAAAAGTGCATAGCACAGTGCCTGGCACAGAGTAAGTACCACAGAACTGTTAGCTCTTATTACTATAAGCCTTAAATCACTGTAGAAATGTAAATCATTATGATGATCACCTTCTGTCTATATTTCTCCCAACAAGCTGTGTATCTACCTAGGTAAATTGATTGACCTTCACTACATTTTCACTGTTTATTGATGAATATGTCATAGGAGATAGAATCCAAAACCTTGTTAAAGTTAGCATAGCTCACATCTATCACTTACCTTGAATTCAAGATATATGTGTCAGTGTTAGAGTTTTTCAAAGTGTTTGCAGATTGATTACATATACTTTTTTCCTCTTTAGCTAAAGGATTTAAGTTCCCAAGACGGTACTTTCTGGTATCAAAGAGTCAGAATCCCAGAATTGGGAAAAAATTATCTAGTACAACCCACATCTGACATCCTCTCTATACTAGCACTGACATGTGACCCTACAGCTTTTGCCTGAAGACCTCCTGTGAGGATGAAATTCTGAAAACTAGAAGCAATCCACTCTATTTTGGAGAGTTGAAATTGTTACGAAGTTTTACTAGCCTAAAGTCTGAATCTACCTCTCTGCAACTTTTACCCTTGGGTCTTAATTCTCCCCCTCAAGGAAAACCAAGCTAATCCTTGAGAAAAGAAAAGCAAATTCCTATTCTTTGGGACAGCCTTTCAAATACCTGAAGCCTATCACAACCCATGCCAAGCTTTCTCTTTCCCAACTTAAGCATTCTCATCTCCTTCAACTGAGCCTCTTGTGGCATGAATATAAAGCTCATCATGAGTTCAAATTCTGCTTCAGAGACTTTCTACCTCTGTGATTCTGGGAAAATCAAATACCCTCTCTCTTGGTATCTATTTCCTTACATGTAAAATGGAGACACTAATAGCACCAACTTCACAGGGTTGTTGTGACAATCAAGTAAGATAATTATAGATAGATGGATAGATAGATAGCATTTTGCAAATCTTGAATTACTATATAAATGTTAGCTATTATTATTATCATTATTATCCTAGTGGTCCTCTTCTAGATACTTTCTAGTTCATCACTCTGAAGAACTTTGGAATCAGTTGGGTGACATGGGAGATGCTGGCAAAGGACCACCCAACATGATGTGCCTACATCAAAAAAAGCTGTGTGTTCCATGAGCAAAGCAGAATTCCAGTAGCTCAAAAGAAACACAAGATAAGCAAATTTTAAAGACATTTTTCCCCTAAATGTTCATATGGCTATTCACGCCCAACTTGTGGTAGAGCATTCTGAGCTCAGACTCCAACGTAGTATTGTCGTTTTGGTCCTCTTTGAGAATGAAAGACAATGACCAACCAACCAGCTCATCATTGTCCTTCCAAAAGTATGGAACTGATCACAGTCCTTTATATATGGCTTGGCCAAAAAACAGTATAGCAAGATTATCACATCTTTTTCCCTAGATACTATGCCTCATAATACAACCTGAGACTTAATTAGCTTTCTTAGTGACCAAAACACACTGCTTATTCATATTGAGGCTGCAGGCTACCAAAACCCTCACTTTTTAAAATATGAATTACTCTCCAACCAGTTAGGTTTTGTATCATGATCCTAATTGGATCATGATGCTAACTATTTTCTACATTCCTAATGAGGACCAAATGTAGCCAGAGGTATGTAGAGGTCAATGTCCTACACTGTGAATTAGATGTAGTTTCAAATCACAATTGTGTTACTCAACACAGGATTGGATAACATGACTACTAAGGGCCCTTCTAGCTCTGAATCCTCTGATTCTGTAAGTCATTTTGTTTAAAAACTTATTATAGATAACTTATTTAAATTATATTTCACCAAATTTGCTCCATTACAGTTTTGTGTTTCCTAATAATCCAGTTCATGTATAGCTTGTCTCTCATTTCTTCTTTAAAAAAATAAATACCAAAAAATGCTTGGAACGTCTACTATCATATTTTCCTCTTAGTCCAAATATGGGACAAAGTTTTTCTGTATCATTTTTATTATTTGAAGATAAAGAAAAAATGTTAAAGAATAACTGTTTGCCTCATTTCCTCTTAGTTTTTCTTTCTCTTCAATTCTTCAATTTTGCTTTGGACTTGATGATCTGCACTAGCTTTTACTTCCTGTGGTACCCTCTTTTGTGTTTCAGGAATTTACACAGTTAATTATTTAGCCAACCTAGGATATTCCAGGATTTGTCACATTTGGGGAAGGGAAGGTTGAGAAGACAATGGAGTTGAATTTTTCATATGCTTTTAAAATTCTTTCCACAAAGAATATTCTCATCTCCCAGACTCTTGCCACTGGACCACAGACTCCATTCAAGTATATTACATTGCCATCTACCTGCATCTGCTTTCTTAGATTCAGCTTTCTATTTTGGCTCATTCCTCTGCTTCCTTTTTCTTGGTAGTCTGAGAATTCATATAATTTGTGACCAATTTTGCTTTCCAGCCCTTAGATCCTTGACTAATTCCCACTATATGAAAGTATTGAATTAAAAAGTGCACCTGCTTCATTTGATTCCTCCAGTGAAATGATGGTGTCCTTTCCCAAATAAATGCCATTTGCAAAATTTATATTCCATTTCAGCACTTCAAAAGCTCTTCCTGTTTTCTTCATTTTCTCAATTAAACATTCAATTCACTGTTTTTGTCACATGTCTTTCTGCTACCTCTCCCTCAAATTTTTCCTTTTCTGAGTCATGTCTATAATACCATCTCTTGAGACAGCTTTAAAAAGGTCTCTTTTTGACTGGTTAGTTACCCTAATATAATCTGAGAATTATTTTCTCCTGCCACTATGACAAAGGTCCCAAGGTTTGTTTTTTTTTTTTTAATTTTTATCTTTTTGCTATCATATTCATTTCTGGATAATAGCACCATAGAGTCCTTGCCCCCAAGTGTTGAACCCTCCCTGGGTCTCCTGTTCTTACAGAAAACATAAATTCCCATCAGCAGAATCCCCCACCTCTTTGTTAAGAAAAAGTGAGTCTGTTTTATGATTTGTTCTTCAGAAGCCAAAATTGATTATTACTCTTGCTCATAGTTCATAATGCTTTTCCTTACTCTAAAGAAGGATTTAAAAAAAAGAGAGAAATTGACATTAGCCAAAGAGCAAATAGGGTACCCATGATTTGACATGAGAGAATGCAAAGAGGTTCTGTCTGACATATATCCTCAATGCATACATTGGTTGATTAATTAGCCATCATAAGAAAATTGTTGTAAACGTGGCACATATACTATACGTCTCTTACATGTTGAGCTTGTCAACAGCTAAGGCAATGCCTTAGATAGCCCACTAATGTTAAAAAGACTAGAAAAAATGATCAGGGGAACACAATCACAAAGTAATTACTATTCAGTGGAGAGAACAACAGAGCCCTTCTCCCCCCAGCTGTAATCAGTTTATAATTATGGCCCTACAAACAAGGCAACACATAAAGAAACAGCAAGAAACTCCTCGTCAGCTTCCATGTTATAGATTTATGGTATCTCTGGGCCTTTTATCTTCTCTGCCCTAACAGACCATTAGAAAACTGCAGTTTTGAGGTGACTACTCTCTTTGTCAGGAGCAAAATCCAGATGTACAGGTTAATGTTCCTGAGAAGCTAATTTATTTCCTAAAAAAATTAAAAACTCCAGAGAATCTGACAAATAACATGACTTTGTAAATATAAATAAATACAACCAAGAGTCAAGAGAAAGCAGCCCTCTATTTGTCCATGACAAATAACAGGCCTGAAAAAAATATGAAAAATGCTTCCACAAAATGCTTTTTTTAACATCTATTTACTGACATCATGGCTTGTTAAATAACTTTATTTTTGCCAAACAGAAAGTATATTTTTCCTTCTGCTGCTCTAAACATTAACTTTTCTTGAGCAGTGACCTCAAGGTGTGTCATCTAAGCAAGGACCAGCTTTTTTATTTTGAAGGGGGTTGGAGATGCTAAAACTATTGGTTGAATTTAATCTGATCTTGCTGTTCCTCATTTTCATTATGTGGCACTCTGTCTTTCACTTCCTTACTTTGTACTGACTGTGCCCTATGCTTGGAATGTAATCTCTCCCTTGCCCATTTCTCAGAATCCTTGATTTCCTTCAAGATTCAGCTCAACAATCACCTTTTACATGAGGCCTTTTCTGATCACTAGAGAAAATATGGTACCACCTACCACACCAAATCATGTTGTGTCTATTAGGTTTTGTTTTCCCTAGCTAGATTATAAACTCTTGGAGAGTAGGGACTACTTTTGCTTCTGTTTAACATCCCTAGCATCTTACACAGTGCCCATGTCATAAGGTGAATTTTAGCGCAAGTAAAGTGGATTTTAGTGTGTGTAAGGTGGATTTTTGTTATTATTTCTAAGAGTTCAATTTCCCAGGATCCATGGCCATAACACCATCAGTTTCCCAGGCTCATGGTTCAAAACATCTCCACCAGGCTTACACAGCATTATATAATGATAAATAATATAATCATGTGAGGTTAAGTTATAAACATCCACTCCCACTGTGCAGTGAGATATAGGGATGAGGTGATGTAAACTTGTGAGACCATTGCTGGCAATATACCTTGTCTGTTGACCTATAAAACAGGTGGACATTGGTCAGTGAGTTGGAGAACTTTTATGGTTGAATGTACAAGCTGGGATGCTGTGTGCCTTAAGTGGCCCCCAACAAGGCTTGGGAGGTGGGAATCTGTGTTTGTCTCAACTGGCCCCCATTGAGGCTTGAGGGGATTTAGGGGATGCATGAGTTGTGCCTTTCTCAACTGACCCCATAGAGATGTAGGGGTAGTTCCTTTCCCCACCTGGCTCCTGCAAGAAGGGTGATTAGGGAAAGCTGTAGGAGTTTGCAGTGCTTCAGTTATCAGCAATACTTTGTTAGAGAAAACTAGACTAGAATAAAGTTTATTATTAACCCCTTTGAAGCTGCCTTTCCTGTCTGACCAGATCAAGAGTGAACCTGTTAGAGGCTGGAGTCTGAAACCTCCAGTGCTTCCTATGTGTTATCTGTCTAACAGCCTGGCACCTAGGAGACATTTAATAAATGCTTTTTCATTGATTGATTGAATCAAAAGCTCAACTATCAACAAGTAATCAATCATTTTCCTAGGATTTACCAAAAAACCAGGTTGAAGAATTGAATCCAGCCATTTTATTTTTGACTACCAAATTATCTGTGTGTTTAGGATCAGAACATGCTTAAAGAGATCATAACTTTTAAAGAGTCTGATAGCTTTCTACTGATGATGTCTACCTTGAGACAATTAGGAACATGAAGAGGTGTCATGAATATTGGACTATGAGTTATAAAGACCTGTGTTTAAGCCTCAATTCTTCCTTGCACTAATTAGAAACCCAACTATCCATACTCCCTTATTCCATATATAAATCTTTTGACCAATCTCACCATTTCTACTTCCCCCAAATCTCTCCCATCCATCTTCCTACCCTAGTTCAGGCCCTCATACTAAGACTACTATGAGAACCTTCTAACTGGTCTCCCATAGCCACATTGTGATTTTTCTCAAGCACAGATCTGAACATGTTACTCTCCTACCCAATCACCTGAGGTTCTTATTATCCCTAGAATCAATTATATACTCCTCTATTTGGCATTTAAAGCTCCTCCTGTCCTGGCTCCTACCTTCTTTTGCAGGTCTATTACTCCCCTCCACTCACTATGTTCAATCAAACTTGTCTTCTTATTTAAATTCTCAGTTTGGAGATTCCTTCCAACAGTACAGATCCTGACCACCTTGTGGGATTCTCATCCATGTTGTCCTAAAAGTTTGTCACAAATGGACCACCCAATGTTCTGTGGGTCTTTTTCACATCATAAGGGTAGCAGTGGAATATTCTGGTTACTTACCTCTCATCTCTTGCTGTATGACCAGTCAATCATTCTCATCTTATTATACAATTCCTCGATGGTATCTTTTATTATTGTTATTCTTTGGAGTCCCTCATTGGTTACATGTTAAGTCCTTTTCATTTTTGTCCTTTTCCTTTTCCATTGTCCTTACATGATGCTCATGTTTAGTTCTTTGGAGGAGATGGTGTTTTATGTTTCATTTCCATACTGAAATCCAGGCAAACTTTAACATAGAAAAGATGGACCTTTTCTTTCATGGAAAGCTTGAAGCCAACTTCTATTTCTGACTTCTGGCGTGCCTCTTTATCCACTGCACCTAGCTACCTGACCTATATTGTTCCATATTTTGTAACTCCCCCAACTAGATCATTAGCCTTATAGAAAAAGCAATATTATGCCTTGTCTTTGTAGCCACAGTCCCTAGTGTAGTGTCTCTAGCACATAATAAGTAATAGATATTTCTTGATTGAATGATTGTGTTGCTTGTTGAGAGCTCAGCTTATCTTCCTTCTTCTACAGGAAGACTTTACTGGTTCTCTTATTTGTTAGGCAGCTTTTTTTCTCCTCCTCAAATTATTATCTATATACTTATCTGTTTATATATCATGTCCATCCTTTCTTTCTTCCTAAGTAGAAGGGAAATCCATCTCTCTCTCTCTCTCTCTCTCTCTCTCTCTCTCTCTCTCTCTCTCTCTTTCTGTATATATATATATATATATATATATATGTATGTATGTATGCACACATATACTATATATATGTATGTATACCATATGCACACATATACATATACATACATACACATACATACACCCTCAATTATCAATTAATAGGTTTGGTTTTTTCCATAAATACTTCTTATATTGGATTATTCCTTGAGTATTTCACTTATTTCAGTAGTTTCCTAATTTGCAAAATGGCTGGGAAACCTGCCTTTTGTACTAAATAATTCATAAGATTCTTTCCTCCACTCACTATTTCCTTTTCATAGCATATATATTACAGAAGTTCTGATTCTAATAGGGAAAAACAGCCTACCTTATATAGCTTATATATAGCAATGCAAGATGGTATGTTATGCTTTTTTCCTGTATTTGTATGGCATTAAAGTTGAAAGATTTAGAAATCCAAGTTCCCTAACTTTTTATTTCTGTCATGGGCCCCTTTATTTGGTGGTCTGATAAAAACCAATAGACCCCCTCCTCAGTATCATGTTATTAAATGTACAAAAGGGAATACATAGGATTACAAAGGAAACCAACTATACAAATATTCAGTTATGAATATATTTATAAAAACATGTTCATATACACCGAGTTAAAAATGCAGTGAAGGCAAGATAAGATAGAAAAGAGTAGCCTGGGATAAATGAATTACCCAAAATGAACATATTAAAATGTAGAAGGTGACTATGGAGGAGCAGAAATGATATTCCCTTTTTCTCTTCCTCTCCTCCCCACCACTATCAAGCATTGAGAAAGACAGCAGCAATCACTCAGCAGGAGAGTGCTTGGTGTTATAGGAAGAGTGGCCAAGTGCTGTGCTAGACTGATAAATGGTGAGTTAGAATCTTCCAGGATGTTGAAATAAGCATGGGACTTCATTAGCTTCATAAACTCTTCCTGACCACTAGGGTGCCATTTGACAAATGATGGCACCAGTGTGCCAAATAGTACCTATGTGGTGGTAGGAATAAATGTGTAATCCAGAGTGACTAGCTTATTACCAGAGAATGATTTATAAACCAGAAGAATCTGTCAGGATGATAATGATTCTTCTAAACAGGTATAAAACTAAACATCTATGCTTACATAATACTATATTCTCACTAATACTAAAGCTATTTTAATAAGGACATCACTTTAGATCACTTTTCCTGTTAATTATATCTTCACTTTAAAATATCTTTATTTTGTTTATATTTATTTCATAAATGAATAGTCACTGTGTGAATATTCACATAATACTTAAATGTGTATATAATATGTATATTCACAACATAGTCTTTCTAAAAATTACCATTATCTTTCAACACTGGCACTACTCTCATATTTTGTGCTTTACTTTGTACCTTTTTAGGAAAGGCAAAGTGATGTTTTATTAAAATTAATTTAATTCAACAAGTGATTATTAAGCTCCTGTTGTGCACAAGGCAGAATACTAGGCGCTTGGCTTAATAATGTAGTGTCCCTTTGGGAGTAGACCTGCCTAAAGGCATGCATAATGGAAGAGTCCTTCCCCTCGACTTCAGTTTAGAGCAGGAATAGAAATCCTCTGACTATCTCCCATTGGCCATCAATCAGGTGTTCATACTATACGGTGAGAAAAAAAATCACAATTTGCCTACTAGGCCAGAACTCTAAGGATATCCTAAAGCAGAGATTCTGGCTCCTGTGGTCTTCTCTTGTAGCTAGCTTTGATGTAGATGGACAGAGTGTCCTTCTCTTCACTTGTGAGAAGTTCAAGTGATGAGCTCACGCCCCTCTAGTATCATGGCCTAGCATACCCATAGGCAAACTGAGAAAGTCATCTGCAACTCTTCAGGCCAAGAAGAGGAATCTGTCTTCCTTTTCTCCTCCCCTTTTCTTCCCATACAAGGGTTTCTTTAGTAAGAGCCAGTCCCCTGCACTTCTAAAAACATGTCTCAATCAACCAGTTATTGAGAAATCTTCTAGTTACTATGCAAGCTTGCTGGAGCAAAACTTTATAAATAAATCCCATTAAAAATTTATAAAGAAATATAAAGTGGTATTTCCACAGGGCTCATTAATCTGCCATAAGCATTTATTAAGCAGTTGCTATGTGTCAGGCACTATCCTGGGTACTAGGGATACAATTATAAAATTCAGATTACCCTTGCCTTTCCTGGCATATATGGGTGACAGCTCAAACTCCAGCCCACTGTTATGCTCTAACGGGGAGCATAAGTATAAGTCCTTTCTTTCATAACATCCCAAAATTACTATGAATGTGGGCCCTATTTTATGTCTACCTCATAAACATGAGTCAAGGTTACATATGACTTTACCTGTTTCAAATTTCATTTTCATTTCAACTTTAAAAATTCCACACCATAGTATATGAAGACATAGAAATGACAGGACCATGTTGATGGAACTGACCAGTTAATGACCAAGTACCTCATGACTCTTATCAGATTACTAATGAGTAATTTCTATCATGGCAGATGCACATAAACCTTGCCATGGACACAGAACACTTGTAAGAATGTGACTGTATATGGGAAAAACACCCAGAATATATAAGGACAAAATGAAATTTTGTAAAGCAAATGACAGAAATAAATAATCAACCATGCACATAAAGTAGATTTGACCAAATGCTCACAAAAACCAATAGATTCAAGATGGATCTCTAGAGTCATTGAAAATACCCTGATGAACCACAGAAAAAAAAGGTCCTTTACATGAAGAGATATTGTTTATCATTACCAACAAACTATATTGAAACTATTTTAGGTGATCCATGAAAAAAGACACTTTGCCCAAAATAAGGACAGTAATTTAAAATGTGAAGAAAATATATTAATTAGAATTCAGAATTTTCCCAAAGAAGTTGAGATAAGACAATTCCCTGCCTCCCTTTATGACTGAAACTGAATTGGAAATTAACAAGCAAACAAAAAATTACCCTTGGCAATAACTAGTCATCTGAATTATTTTTCCTAGGATAAAATCCCTGCCCCACCTCACCTCCTTATTTTTTAAATAAACCTATTAACCTTGTGGATTATATTTTCATAGTTCTTTTGCTCAGAACTCTTCCCAAATTGCTAGGGTCAGCTTCCCAAATTAAGAGCTCCTAAAGCCACTCTCTCTGGCTACTGGAGATTAGGTTCCTGGGGAGACAGAGGTTAAGTTTAAGTTAGCAAACTGTCAACCCATTAAATGCACATTTTCTGATTCTGAAAAATTAAATTCCCTTCATACTGTGTAACCAAAAAGTGGGAGCATCTTATAAAAAGTTGGTTTTTTTTACTGAGTTTTATTTTTCTTCCTAACAAGTATTTCATTGTTCTCTGACATTTGACATAAGATATGAAAGCAAAATGACATTTATTCTCAGCCAGAATGCCATGTGATCTTTTTTTTTGCTTCTGATTTTTAAAAGTATAACAAAGTATGTAATTGATATTAATCAATATCTTATAACAATTTATAACAGAAATCAGTTATATGCTGTTTGCCTTCAAGCAAAAGTAGGGTTGGGAAAAACTACCTTAAAGATAAAAGTACTGTATCCCCATTTGGGACACATGAAGTTTATTAAAGGCTCTGTCACAGATTTACCATATATACCTGGTGCTCTTTCTACTTTATATTCTCCCATTGCTCAGAGATAATTCTATAATTAAAAATTCATATATTACTTTCAGTTGAACAGAACTCTACATATTCAGGATTAATGCAATAACATAGTTCCTTAAAATGTATTCCCCATGTACTTATCAATATATCTTACTTAATACATCTTTATTTCCCAGGTATCAATCATAAAACATAAACAAATTTAGGATGGGGGAAGAAGAAGGATGACTATTGTTCAAAAGAAAGTTGGAAAGAATATATGACAATATAAATAAAAATTTGTCTACATACTATTAAAAGTTTAGGCTAGATTTTTATATGCTGTATGAATGGGACAGAAACAAGGTCACTTAGAAGTTCCACCTCATCTGAGGGTCATTGAGGGAACAAAGAGAAAAACAGATCCCATGAAGGGCAATCAGACAGATGCGTCCCAGAGGAAGAAGAAGGAAGGGTGGAGAAAGTGAATTTCTATTTTTTGAAATAGGAGATCACAGTTGAAGGCAATTCACACAAAGTAGAGGATAAAAAAGGTAGAGGCTCATGAACCACACTTCAATCTGGGTGAGGCAGAGAAGTGTTTAAAAGATTATATCAAGAAAAAATCGACTCAAGGGATCTAGTTATCATTTGGAAAAGGTGTCTGTATGGGGAGAAACTAAAATTGATCTGGATCAAGCAAAATAAAACTCAAGTACATAGAACTGATTAAAATAAATAAAATCTAAAGCAAGATTCAGAGATCTGGGTCTAATTTGTCTGTGTGAGAGGGAAGAGACTGGGATAGATTCTTCAAGCAAAACTTGATGTAAATTTCTGGTTCTTAACTTTTGTAAGCTAAAAAGCTTTGATGAAAGAAAAACATTACTTTTCTTGTATAAAACTTAAAACATAAAAATACATACAGAATTAAAGCAAAAAACTGAAATAAATTTTGTGCTTTAGTGGAATTAAAAGAGGTAGAAAATTACAAACATGATTTTGGAGAAGACAATAGTAAAAATAAGAACTGTCAAGAGAAAAAAACTAAAGAACTACTTTATGCTTAAGGACACTAGAGATAATTAATATGTGTAAATATATATACACATATGTATATATATATATGTATATACATAATATATATTTATGTATATATATATACATAAATTTACAACAGAGAAGAATATGCATGTACCTCTTAATGTTGATATTGTTTAGTTGTCTGTAATACCTTTAAGCATATTGTAGATTTCCTGTTGGTCTTGACAATATTTGCTATTAAATAGTAATACAATAATTGTAGATGATTTTAATGTGCGTCTTTCACACATTTATAAAATATTCATATATTTTAAATCTATTAGAAAGACAAAAAAGACGTACATTATAAATCTGAACAAAAATGGACACGTTAGATCTAAAGAAATTATTTGATTGGAAACTTAAAGAAAATACATATTTTTAGGGGCAGCTAGGTGGTGCAGTAAGTAGAGCACTGGCCCTGGAGTCAGGAGAACCTGAGTTCAAATCCGGCCTCAGACACTTGACACATTTACTAGCTGTGTGGCCTAGGGCAAGTCACTTAACCCCAATTGCCCTGCCTTCCCCCCCTTCAAAAAAAAAGGAAAAAAGAAAACACATATTTTTATCATCAAAGAAACTTTACAAAACTTGATCACATGTTAAAGAACTAATAAATTTAGAAAGCAAGAATTAAAAGCGTACACTTACAGACCCTAATATAATTAAATGATCATAATAAAGGGCAATACAAACATAGGAAACAAACTTGGATGTGCTAAATGATGTGCTATTATTTAATGGAACAAAGAAAAAAGAAAAAATAATTATATTACTGAGAATGTTAACAATGAAACAACAACCCAAAACTTATGAGATATTGTTAATGCAGTCCTTACAGGAAAATAGAAATCTGTCAGCATTTATACTAACAAAGAAGAGATCCCAAATGAATTCAATATGTAATTAACAAAATTAGAAAACTAATATATTCATAATTCCCAAACAAGTCCAATAAAAGAAATTTTGAAAATCAGAAAAGTAAATAAAACTGAAAATAAATAAATCTTTGAACTAATAAAAAACTAATAGTTGTTTTATAAGATTAACACAATTGATAAACCATTGCATAATTTTCTTTAAAAGATAAATGAAATTCAGTATCAATATAAACAATAATGAAGATGAAGGATGATACAAAATGAATAAAGGGGAGAGGTAAGAAAATTATCAGACACTATCATACCTTATTATATGCCAATCAAAACTGGAATGCATGAATATATTTATAAAAAAAAACACCCAATTTAACACAATTAGAAAAAGACTACCTAAACAGTACAATAACAGAATGTCAAATTCAGCAAGCCATAAAAGAACTTTCAGAGGAAAAAAGAAACATATTCCTGATAGATTTATAAGTGAATTCTTCAACATTTAAAAACAAAATAATTCCAAATATATATATATATATATATATATATATATATATATATACACACACATATATATACATATATATAATGTGTGTGTATGATATATACATGTGCTATATCATATACATACATGTGTGTGCACATATATATGCATATATATGTCTGTATACACACAGAATTTTTGCAAAAAAATAAAAAGAAAAAGAACCTCCCAACCTCCTTTCATGAGAAAAATATCCAGGAAAAAGTATGAAGGATGGTGCTTCTCAGAATTGTCAGATTTCAAATCATATCATAAAATAGTCATTATTGAAACTATCTGGTAAGTAGACTGAAAAACAGAAGTGGATCAGCAGAATGGTTAGTATAAATAAGACTGAAAGGCCACATGTGAAGCAGCTTTGTACTTGATAATATAAGAACAAAAACCATTGGGAAAAAAACTAGTTATTCACCAAGAACAACTGGAAAACCAGAAAATCATTTGGTTTAAAACAGATATTGACCAACAATTTACACCATTTACCATAATAAATTCCAAAGAAATGAAAGAACTAAATGTAAAAAGTCATTCCTTGAAAACATTAGAAAACACTTAGGAAGTTATGTCTTTTACAAATACAAATGTGAAATAATTCATAAGTCAATATAAGATAGAGATTATAAAATACAGAAGAGACAAGTTTGATAATATAAAATGTAAAAAGAAAATTTCTAAACAGAATCAGGATAATTAGAATAAGAAGAAAAACTTTCAAATGGGAAAATATTTGTATAAAACATCTACAATATATAAAATACAAAAATATATGATCAATCAAAATAAATGTACAATTGGAAGCAGAGCCAAGATGGTGGATTAAAGGCAGGGACTCACCTAAGCTTCCCCCAAATCCCTCCAAATACCTTCTAAAAATGATTCTAAACAAATTCTAGAGGAACATAGCTCACAAAAAGACAGAATGAAATTAATTTCTAGGCCAAGATAACTTGGAAGGTTGGCAGGAAAGGTCTGTTGAACCAGGGTGACAGAGGAGCACAGTCCAGTGCAGGCCACACCAGCACAGCCCCAGCCTCAGCAAACCAGGAGCAGGCCTTGGGAGTGACTGAATCAGCAGCAGCTGCTTACAGAGCTCTCAGCTCACAGACAGTAAGGGAGTTTAACAGCTGGTCAGAAGGAGATTACAAGGGTCTTTTTGCTAGCACTGAGCCAGGACTCTTGCTTTACCCATACTTGGATCTGGGTCACAGTCCTGGGTGGCAGTCCCAGGGCAAGGAGGAGCACTAGCATAGCAGAATTTATGGATGCAGTGGGTGGAGGGGGTGGAGAAAGGGAGAAGCTCATCACATTTCCAGGGCAGAAAAGAGTGCTTATGGTCACTCACAGAGCAGAGCACAGGCCAGAAAAATAGTAAACACCTCTCCTTAGATCATACCACCTTGGAAGAACTGAAAACTTACAGGTCCCTAAAAATATCTCTGAAAACAGCTACATAAAACCCTTGAAGCTTGGGACAGTGCTTCCTCTACCCTGGAAGCAGAGTCCTACCTTAACAAAAAAATTAAAAGTCATGTAATAGGCTGGGAAAATGAGCAAACCAGAAAAAAAAACTGACTGTAGAAAGTTAATGTGGTGACAAGGAAGAACAAAACACACACTCAGAAGAAGACAACAAAGTCAAAGCTCCTACATCCAAAGCCTCCAAGAAAAAAATGTGAATTGGTCTCAGGCCAAGGAAGAACTCAAAAGGGATTTTAAAAATCAAGTAAGAGAGGTAGGGGAAAAATTGGGAAGAGAAATGAGATTGATGACACAAAATCATGAAAAACAATTCAACAGCTTCATAAAGGAGACACACACAAAAATACAGAAGAAAATGATACCTTATAAAACAGACTGGGTCAAATGGTAAAAGAGATCCAAAAAGCCAATGAGGAAAAGAATGTTTAAAAAGCAGAATTGGCCAAATGAAAAAGGAGGTCCAAAAGCTCACTGAAGAAAATAATTCTTTAAAAATTAGAATAGAGGAAATGAAAACTAATGACTTTGAGAAATCAAGAAACAATAAAACAAAACAAAAGAATGACAAAATAGAAAACAATGTGAAATATCTCATTGGAAATACAAAATAGATCCAGGAGAGATAATTTTAAATTATTAGACTACCTGAAAACCATGATTAAAAAAGAGTCTAGACATCATCATTCAAGAAATTATCAAGGAAAACTGCTCCAATATTCTAGAACCTGAGTGTAAAATAGAAATTGAAATAATCCCCCAATCACCTCATGAAAGAGATCCCCAAAGGAAAACTCCAAGGAATATTATAACCAAATTCCAGAATTCACAGGTCAAGGAGAAAATATGGCAAACAGCCAAAAAGAAACAATTTAAGTATAGTGGAGCCACAGTCAGGATAACACAAGACTTATCAGTTCCTATATTAAAGGATCAGAAGGCTTGGAATATGATATTGCAGAGGGCAAAGGAAGTAGGATTACAACCATGAATGACCTACCCAGCAAAACTGAGTATAATCCTTCAGAGAAAAAAATGGATATTCAATGAAATAGAAAACTTTCAAGCATTCTTGATAAAAAGACCAGAGCGGAATTGAAAATTTGACTTTCAAACATAAGATTCAAGAGAAGCATAAAAAGGTAAACAGGGAATGGAAATCATAAAGGACTTAATAAGGTTAAACTGTTTACATTCCTACATGGGAAGATGACATGTGTAGCTCATAAGACCTTTCTTATTATTATGGTAGCTAGAAGGAGTATATATAGACAGAGGATATAGGTGTGAGTTGGATGTGAAGGGATGATATCTAAAAATAAAATTAAGGGGTGAGAGAGGAATGTACTGGGAGAAAGAGAAAGGGAGAGGTAGAATGGGGTAAATTATTTTGTGTGGAAAGAAAAAACTTTTACAGTGGAGGGGAAGAGGGGAGAGGTTAGGGGGAGTAAGCAAACCTTACTCTCATCAGAAATAGCTCAAAGAGGGAATAACATACATACTCAATTGGGTAAAGAAATCTATCTTACCCTACAGGAAAGGAAGAGGAGAAAGAGACAAGGGAAGAGCAGGGGAATGATAGAAGGGAAGGCAGATTGAGGGAGGGAATAGTCAGAAGCAAAATACTTTTAAGGAGGGACAGGGTGAAAGGAGAGAGAGAATAAAATAAATGAGTCCAAGGGAACAGAAAGGAGGGAAATACAGTTAGCAATAGTAACTGTGAAAAAAAACTTTGAAGCAAGTTTCTCTGATAAAGACCTAATTTCTCAAACATATAGAGAACTGAGTCAAATTTATAAAAATAAATTGACACCCAATTGATAAATGATCAAAAGATATGATTAATTTTCAGATGAAGTAATCAAAGCTATCTATACCCATATGGAAAAAAAGACTCTAACTCACTACTAATTGGAGAAATGCAAATTAAAACAATTCTGAGCATTATCTCATACCTATTAGATTGGGTAACAGGACAAAAAAGGTAAATGATAAATGTTGGAGGGGGTGTGAGGAAAATGAGACATTAATGTGCTGTTGGTGGAGTTGTGAACTGATTCAACCATTTTATAGAGCAATTTGGAACTATGCCCAAAGGGCTATAAAGCCATGCATAGCCTTTGACCTAGCAATGCCACCACTAGGTCTGTATTCCAAAAGAGATAAAAAACAGAAAGGAAAGAATGTATATGTACAAAAATATAGCCGCTCATTTCTGGGGGCAAAGAATTAGAAACCAAGGGGATGCCCATCAATTAGGAAATGGCTGAACAAACTGTGGTATGTGATTATGATGGAATGCTATTGTACTATAAGAAATGAGCAGGATAGTCTCATAAAAACCTGGGCTTACATGGGCTGATGCAAAGTAAAACATACTGCGTACAAAGTAACAACAATATTATAAGATGATTAGCTGTGAGTGACTTAGCTATTCTCAGCAATACAATGATCCAAGACAACTCTTAAGGACTCAGGATGAAAAATGCTATCCATTCCTAGAGAAAGAACTGATGGTGTCTTAATACAGTTTGAAGCATACTTTTTAAAAATTTCCTTATTTTTTCTTGAAGCTTTTTTATGTTTGTTTTCTTTCACAACATGACTATTATGGATATGGTTTGCATGACTGTATATGTATAACCTATTTCAAATTGCTTGCCTTCTTGATGGGGTAAAGGGCCGAGTGGGGGAGTAAGGGAGAGAATTTGGAACTCAAATTTTTTTAAATGACTATTAAAAGTTATTTTTACATGTAACTGGGGAAAATAAAATGTTAAAAGTTTAAAAAATAAATGTATACAATTAACAGCTACTTTCAAGCAAAGATAGTTTTTTTTTTAAAGTTCCTTTAACCATTTTCAAAAGAAGAAATGTACATTACAAATAATCCTCTAAAAAGTTGTTCAAAATTATGGATAATCTAAGACATGCAAATTAAGACAACTCTAAACTATAAATTTATATCCATAAAATTGTCAAAGATGGTAAAAAATGGAAAATAAATGAATGCTTAAGGAACTGTAGAAGGACAAACATGTTGACTCATTTCCTTCAAGTGTCAGAAAATATTACACATTCTCCAAGAAAATTGTCTCTAATTATATGTGTGTGTGCGTGTGTGTATTTATATTTATATACACACACATATACAAAATATATAAGATAATATGTACATAGCTACATATACAAATGTATATATGTACATAGTTTTGTACATATTTGTGCATAGTTTTGTACATCTTATTTGTACATAGTTTTGCATGTTGTCTCTTCACATTAAAATGTGAGCCCCTACAGAGGAGAGACTATGTTTTGTCATTCTTTACATCCCCAACACTTGGTAAGTGCCTGGCACCTAGCAGGCATTTAACAAAAGCTTGTTGATTTAACTGTTAATTTCCTTTAAATAATAGCATACATTAGTCCCCATTTTGCCTAATGGCTAAAGATCTGACATCCTCACTCTAGTCCTAATTCTAACTGAGACCTTAAGCAAATCACTTTACCAGGACCAATAATATTTTCACATCTATGCACTAAGAGGATGTAATTAGTTGATAGCTCTAAAATCCCTTCCTTACATTTCTGTCCTCATGAGACATTTTTTCCTACAAGTTTTAAATGTAACAAATTTTACTCAATGTATATATATATATATATATATATATATATATATATATATATATATATATATATAACCTAGTAATATATCTATCTAAAAATAATATCAGCTACTATTTTTCTGAGAGAGAACTCTGATATCTCATCAAGATGAAATGATCCTGGGTTCTTAAGGGTTGTACCAGCAGAAAGTTAAGAGTCTTAAAATATGGACCAAGAGAGAAGAGAGAAGGGGAAGGAAGTAGAGGGGAAATGAGGGAAGAGAAGGGAAAATGAGAGAAGATTGAATATTTTTTCTCCTTGAAAGAAAATCCAAAATTGAACAAAAGAAACTAAGAAAGGAAGAATAAATGGAATAGTCTCCCCTACTATGAGTTATTATCAGTCCTGCATTCATTAATTTCTAAAGAAACCTTTTTATATCACACTTTTGATTCTTTTAGCTTTGCTATCAGAATATAGGACAGAATTTAATCAAAATTGTTGGGCTAGACATATACTTTGTTAGTCCGTGTGTGTGTGTGTGTGTGTGTGTGTCTATACTTTATCAACATTATGACTAGTAGCAGTAAAAATGACTAAAACTAAATAATCTTAAAACCCCATTAAAAACATCATATTTATTAGCTTTATAAATTGTTAATATTGAACTTAATATGAAGAGTGAAATGGCATATATTGTCCATTTCTGTCATTATTCATTTTTAAAATTCAATATTCAATATATATATATATACATACATACATATATATTTATATATGTCATATGTGGTACAAATGGAAGAGGCAACATTTTCTAGTAGATAAAGTACTACATATGGAATCAGGAAGACACAGGTTCTAACATTAACTATGTGACTATTGGCTGGTCATTTAACCTCTTTGTTACTCAACTAACATTAGGGTCAAAGATCTTTTTTTTTCTTTCAAAGCCACCTAACCTAATTCCATTCATTTTACAAATGAGGAAGCTGGAATTCCAGGGAGAGACTTGTCCAAAGTGATTTGCCCCAAACCAAACATATAGTGAGCATCAGAGATCTGAATGTGTGTAGGCCCTGTGGATCCAGAATAAGCATGCCTTTCCCATATAGGTTGTAATGTTCATTGCTGAAGAAAAGTCTAACACTAGTGAAATAACAGGTCCTTGGCATACTGACTGTCTGTAGCACAAAGGGAGTAGAGGTAATACCCATGTAATCGAAATCAGAAATCCATTGAAGCTTTCAATCATCACTCACTTTTTTCCCAATTCATTCAAAGCAGAAAAACATCACTTTGGATCCATCCAAATACCCAATTCTCCAGTCATTCAGTAGGTAGTGCTGTGCAAACTTATAGATAACATCCAAGTCCTTGGCCTGAAACACTGTTCACATCTGAAGGCTCTTGACATCTTGCAAATTTAAGCCTTTTGGTTTATCAGGAAAGAATTTCTCAATGAAACTCTACTGTAGGAGATTTAAAAGGAAAATCATGGGGAAAAAACTAATCACAATTACTCCTAGAACACAAAACCTTCCCAAATCAATAAATGTCACAGGTAGAGTTCAACAGAGGAGCCCCAAGTTTGCTATCCTACTTTTAATGTGCACATGAAATTTAGAAGTTCATCTGGCCTGATGATTTTTTGCTTTCTTGAGTACATTAAAAGGATAACAAGGAAGAATGCTTGGGATTCTCCATTTATATAAAGAGTGCTTGTTGCATATACACAAGCACAAACATTTTCCAAAACAGATTAAGGATCATATATTGTTGGTGAAAGAAAAGTTGTTCCAAGAAAAAGACATGAGATTAGGTGCTAGTCCTCAAGAGAAGGGCCAAATAATGCTATGATTCCTTAAGTCCTCATTTGATGAATGCCTCCCAGAATTTATTTTCTCAGGCTTTTCAATTTATCAGGTCCTCTGCCCTCAACACTTCACACAGTGTACACTGTAGATAGGTTAACATTTTAGAGAAATAATCAGGATCATATTTTTTAGAGCTGCAATAGATTTTAGAGATGATTTGGCCTGACCCAGTATTTTAAAGATAATGAAACTGAGGCCTTCCTCGAGGTCATACAATCTTTTCCATCCAATGTGTATAACCACATTGTGAGGCCCTTACAATCTCTAGCTGCAAGGGTTCAGTCACCCCTCAGATAGGCAGAACCAGGAAAATAAGGAAAGGGCTCAAAGAGATACTTATAAAAAAAGAAAAAGTAACCATCACTGATTTTGTGACAGTCATTGGCACTACATATTTTTGTGTGCTAAATGCCTAAGACTAGGTAACACACAGCAGAGTCAAATATACAAAAGTTCCCCAGGGACACACAGTTATATCACAAGGGGACATAACACAGACAAGGCAGGTTAAATCTCTCAGAACAACCAGACCTCCAAAATCACACCACTTGCCATTAAAAGTTTTCATCAAATTCATTCAATCTCTTTCCCTTTCTGAGTAGCAAATGGCTTGGCAAGCAGATTTATAATGGTTAAGCATTAAAAAAATCTAGAGGGTTTGCTCTTCTTGCTTTTATTCCCTGTCTTCAGGCAGCTTCAGCATAGGGAGAGAAAATAATATCAATGTCATTGTCAGTGGTTGTTGTTTTAATGCTACTATACTCCTATAAGCCACCAGAATCCCCTTATTTGCCCTTATGCGTTATGTATTACTCAAGTGCTAACCAGGGGTGGAAAGCCAGTGGCCTTGAGGCCACATGTGGCCCTCTAGGTCCTCAAGTGTGGCACCTTTGACTAACAATGGTAACACATAAGGGGGAAAAAGGCTTTCTCAGTGTCCTCATAAGAGAGAGAATAATGATATCATTATTTAATTTGTATTAGAGAATAATGATGATAAAAATTACCTATTGCCCAGATTATGGTATGCAACTAGCATGGGGATGTGTCTATCACTTCACGTCTTAAATAGATATTGCATGTAGGCAATTAACTAGACTTATAATTGAATAATAGGAGGAAACTTGGTATGTTTGCATTTGGGAAATTGTTGAATGATTCTATGATTCTTCCTGGCTTTTTTTTGGAGGGAGGGAAGGCAGGGCAATTGGGGTTAAGTGACTTGCCCAAGGTCACACAACTAGTAAGTGTGTCAAGTGTCTGAGGCCAGATTTGAACTCAGGTCCTCCTGACTCCATGGCCAGTGCTCTACTCACTGGGCCACCTAGCTACCCCAAAGACCCACCTTTTAACACAGATCAGAACTGAATCACTATTTCACTCTCTAGAAACAGGAAATAAAGACTTCAGCTTGATCCAATTGCAATAATATGCCATTTGGTGAAGGAAGAACACAATGAACTTTTTGATCCATATGGAAACCTTTTCTTCTTTACAGTGTTTGATTGCTTTAAATGTCCTGCATTGTTAGTATTACGTTGGATTTGAGTAGAATACTTACTGAGCTAAGCCAGAGTAGTACTTAAAAAAAAAGAAATTGAGTTCTTTAACTCAACCAGCTCAGTGAAAAGTAAAAGACATTAAAATTCAGATTAAAGATAAAGTCCTATCTCACTTCCAGCCCTTTGACCTACAATTCATTGTCCTTTTAGAGAGGTGGCGGATCACAGGAGCAAAACTTTTTATGTACTAGGAGATGGGGTGTCTATGATAGTTTATTTTCCTTACTTTTTCCTATTGTTATAAGAGAAGGTTCTGTGAGTAAGTTTATTAGAGAGTGGCAGCAGTCTGAAAGATCAAAAAAGTATATATGTATGTGTGTGCGTTTATATGTGTGTATTACATGTATATGTAAAGATATATAATCAACCTTGCAAAATAATTTTATAATAGCTTCAAAAATCTTAAGGTTTCTGAGCTTTCTACTCTTGTTGCATAGCTTTAGTGCAGATCTTAGAAAGCGATCATTCCATATGAATCATCAATGTGTTCTTAAGAGCGCAACTTATTTTTGTCAGAAGCCTTTTATTCATATGCTACATAAACTCACACTGTTGTGCTATAAAATCAATTTCTTTGTTGGTAGAATCCCACATCCACTTCTGACTTAAATATTTATACATATAATGCACTAACCCTATGGGTTGTCAATAGTAATTTCTTTTTTTCCCTTTCTATATTTAATGCAGTAGGAGGGTATTCATGCTTCAAGCATGAGTTGAACTAGATGAGTTCAAGATCTAACAACTATTCAATGTTTAATGTATCCATCCATGTCTCGATGTAGAGAACTACCTTCTATTACACTTCCTTTTAGAAGCAGCATAGCATAGTGGTTAGGGAACTAGACCTGAAGTCAGTAAGATATGGGTTCAAATCCCACCTTAGATGCTTAAAGCCATAAAACCCCAGGCAAGGGACTTAACCTTAGTTTTCCCAATCTATAAAATGAAATTCAATGCTCTTTAAGATGACTTCTAGTCCTATCTATATCTATGATCCTATGGCCTCTCAATTGCTTTCTTAACTTTTAAAAATTTTGCAATTTTCATTTCAATAAACTACATGTTCTTCACTCACTTGTGGCAAGTAACCAATATTGGAGCACAGGACATAATATTACTCATTGATTAGCTAATATACCTACATTGACTTCTCAGGCTATCAACTAAATGGCCCAGACACTCTTGGTTCAGTCAATAGAGTGGCAAAAGTTTCAACAGAAAATTGTACCAACAAGGCCCCTTGGATTTAGAGCTATAAAGGACATTGAAGATCATTGTGTTCAATGTCCTCATTTTAGGAATTGAATCAGATTTCTGAGCTATCAGGTTTTTTTTTACTTAAAATTTCCTTCTAATTTCCAAAATAATAGCTTAATGGTAAAATATAATAATGGTAGTTCACATTTATGTAACACTTTGTGACTTACAGGACCCTTGATATATATTGTCACACCATATGAATGAGTTTCATTATCACCATCTTACAGATGAAGAAGCTGAGGCCCAGAAAGCCGTTATGAGTTAGTTGCCCAAAGTCACATAGTTAATTAGTGACAGAGCAAGGATTGAAACCCATCCTCCTACATCTTCTGATTCCAGATACATGATCTAGAGCCTTCTTGATAATAAGATTCTGCTGTGAACCTTTTCATGCTCACTCAAACCCAACCTTGCAAACCCTCTACCTTACAAACTGTTCTCTGTCACCTCCAGGTCTCCCTGACCCTCCAGAACGTTAAGGTGGTAAAGGAAAGTGGCTGCCCAGTGACTCATACGCAGGTCATTTTACAAATGAAGGAAGAGACTACGAAATGTCTGAGTAGGCCTCCAAACCCAGGTCTTCTAAATCCACACATTCCATAACTCATGGTCTCATCTGATCGTATCATTTGCCTATGATATGAACAAGTTAAATTATTTGTTTAAAAAAATTATCTACTGTCTTTGTTTCTCAATGATTATGCAGAGTTCTCCAGCTGTTCAAATAGAGGAAACTAGCTGTCTAGCAAGACACCCAGAGCCAGAAGTAACATGGGGCAATGTGGCTTTGTCCCAGGTTATCACCACGGAATGAGGGCATACTTCAGTGTTTCCTCCCTAAGGTTCTTGACATCACTAAGTCTAACTTCATGGATCTCTGGAGATACAGAACACATCCACCCCTGGCCACCATCCTCAAGATTCTGTGACAGTGTTATCCCTTTCCCAGACTCCTTTTTCCTCTTGATGCCCACCAGGACAAGGGCCAGCACTCTCGAAGGGATAGATAGTCCTTTCCCTCCCCATGTGATTTAACTAAGATGGAATTGATTGCCTTCAGTACACTGTTCTACCCCTCTCCCCCCACTAACTAAATTTGCTGTGGGTGTAATTTTAGCTAATTATAGCTCTGACACCATGGAAACATAACTTTCCCACAATTAGGAACCAAAAGGAAAAAAATACAGAAAGGATTCACTCATATTTTGCTAATTACAAAATAGGTCAATAAACAAAGGAGAAAGAAGTTCTTTTTGGGCTCTTTATCCCCACTAGGCAGAATTTACACTTATGGAGGGAGGAAAGCGAGGCAGGTAGTCTGTCTTCTGTTTTCTGACACTAGACTCTTTTCTGCCTTACTCAGATCACCATACATTATGTGGCTGATCTCCAAAAAGTTGAGTAACTGATCTTCAGCAAGGTAGTACCTCTATATTTGCAAATTTGGAAGATACAGTTAAAGTTCATATTATTTAGAAATAAAGGTTTAATCAGACACTGTGAGTTCAGTGACAAAAATGTTAAAGTCAAAATAGTCCTTATAAAGAAGCTAATTCCAAGCAGGTCTCCTGATGCTTCTCTCTTGTTCTTCCCATCTACTCACTGTAAACACACTGCTTCTCCTCCGTGTTGATTTAATATATCCTTCCAGCAACTTACAACTGTACGATCCTATTGCCAGGATTTTCTAGACTCATAGAACTCTAGTATTAAGAAGAACTCCAAGGGTCATCTAGTTCAACCTATGCCTGAAACACGAATGCCCCCTCCTCCCCCCACTATACCTCCAAGAACTGGTCATAATAACAACTAGCATTTATGTAGTGCTTTCAGATTTATAAAAACACTTTACAAATAATATCTCATTGGATCCACACAGCAATCCTGGGGGTGTGGTGCTATCATTATTCCCATTTTACAGATGAGCAAACTGAGGCAGACAGAAGTCAGTTACTTGCCCAGATATCTGAGGCTGAATTTAAACTCAGATCTTTTTGACTCCAGGTCCAGTACTGTACCCAGTGTGCCATCTAATTACCAGCAATGATAAAGAGCCCACTATCCAAACAAAGTGGCCAAGGGCCTGAAGAGAAACACCCGAGTCTAGTGATAAATCTTAGGAGAAAGCATAGGGCAAGAGAAAGATTAAATGAGCTGTAGTCCAAGGCCTGAGTTTCAATCTTGTCTGGCCCTGACACTTACTATCTTTATGACTATGAGCATTTGTCAAATGAGAGAGTTAGGCTGGATGACTCCCAAGTGACTTTCCAGCTCTCAATCTATGATCTTATAATCATTTTGAGCCTGGTAAGACCTGCTGGCCTACCAAGTTGTCCTGAAACATTAAGGGTGCAGAATTATCTCTGTCAGGCTCCCTCCTTCCCCACCTCCCACCCCCCTAGAGTCACACATAGAAGTGTGAACAACATCACTGAACCTAATGTCACAGGACAGGGCCCAACCAGAAAATACATTCAAGGTTTTGTCATTTAAAATAGAAAGGTCAAGAAGTTTTGGGGACAGGATGAAATAAAGATACTGCTTAGTCTCAGGCAGATATTGTGCTCATATAATCATAATATCATGTGAATTAAACCAATGGACTGTGGGGAAGGTGAATGCAATGACCAGCAGTAAATTTTCTAGAAGCCCTTAGCATAGTGAGACCTGCAAGGAACAGGTTAGGTAAATTTTCATGCCAGGGCATAAGATATTTCAAAATGGCCAATTGCTCTGCTACTAAGTTAAAATCCACTTAGAGCCAAACTATTCTCTTGGAGCATCTAAACAGGTCAAACACACATTAGCATGTGTATATATACATAGGTATATATACATTTTTTTGTTAGGGGATCATCCACACCTATAGCTTCACTGGTGTAAGGCACACTCAGCAAGGAAGGTTGAAATCAGCCACTGCATTACACCTCTTAGTCTTAGAATGTTACCTGGTGTCAATGGGAGGTCCCATGTCTTGTTCACAATCACAAAGTCAATATGTTCTACAGGCTAGCTGGGAATCTAAATCTTCCCGACTCATAGGTTGGATCTTCCTCTACTATTTGAGTAGTGCAGATTTTTAATTAAGTCCATATTTAGTTATAATTACATATCACTTTAAAGTTTACAAAATGCGTTTCTTGAAATGACCCATAAAGTCACACAAACATTATTAGCTTCATTTTCCAGATGAGGCAACTGAGGCTGATAGATTTTAAGTGACTTACCCAAATCTGGGCAACTAACGCCAGAGTGAAGGTTCAAATATAGATTTCTATTGACGCTAAGTCAAGAACTCTTTCTGCTATGCCGCAATGACTCTCAATATTTTCTGAGGGAAAGAATGAGCATGTTTTTCCCTTTATTTGGCTGAGTGTGGAATGCTGTTGGTGTTATTCTGTTGGTTTTTTTTTTCAGTCAAGTCCAACTCTTTTTGACCCCACTAAGGCTTCCTTAGCAAATATACAGAAGTGGTTTGCTGTTTCCTTCTCCAGCTCATTTTACAAATGAGGAAACGGAGGCAAACAGGTTTAAGTCACCTGCCCATGGTCACATAGCTAGTAAGTGTCTGAGGACAGATTTGAACTCAGGAAAATGAGTTTTCCTGACTTGACTACAGATCCAGCATCCTATCCATTGGGCCACCTAGCTGGTCAGAAAATAGGCCAATAAACAAAAGAGAAAGAAGTTCTTTTTGGGCAGTTTAGGAGAGTCTTCAGTTTGGGAGAGTCGCCCTTATAAAGCATTGTTGATTTTTTTTTTTTTTTGCTTTTTGGCAGGGCAATCGGGGTTAAGTGACTTGCCCAAGGCCACACAGCTAGTACATGTGTCAAGTGTCTGAGGCCGGATTTGAACTCAGGTCCTCCTGACTCCAGGGCCGGTGCTCTACTCACTGCACCACCTAGCTGCCCCGAGCATTGTTGATTTTTAAGGCAATGTGGACCCCCAAATAAAACCCTATGCAGGCTCTGATTTGGGGTTATGTCTAAGATAAACCATTCAGATTCATCAATTTTGTTGTCTATAAATGAAATTAATATTAATGCTTATGGTAACGTTTTAATAAAATTGTATTCTACAAAAGGGTTATAGGAAATAAGACAACATTTAAATTCTATGATAAAAGCAAAATATTTCCTGAGCTTTCTAAGAGATCAAGCATGACTTCCACTCCATTCCTTTTATTATAAAATGCTATTTAATGTAATCAAAGTTTAGAGACTAAAGCTTATCCTTTCCTTCATAGATAAATCTTGCACAGGCACTTATTTACAAACATGGTCCATGAACCTTTTAACTATCGATGTAATGTTCTTGTCAACTTTGACTCTTGAAGATTCAGAGGCAAATGCATTTCTCTAAAACTTCCAAATAGGAAAATTGTTCTATTTATAGCAGGGCTGATAATATCAAAAATGAGACTCTTGATTCAGACTAAACTCAGATAAAAACTATTACTCATCTTCTACGGTATCTTATTCCTCAACCGTAAAGGATGAAATAAGTTTATTCCATGTAAGAGGTAAGTCTATATTACCCTTCCTCCTAGCTCTGGTTTTGCCTCTTAGCCCTCAACTGGAACTTCGCTCCTGTCAATCCACCACTCACCTGAGATAATCCACTACCCTTTTGACTTCTTCTGATGTCAAGATTATCCTCCCTCTGTTGCTCCTTTCCTCTTCCTCTTCCCCTTCCCCTCTTTTTCCACTCTGTCTCTCCAGGGCCAGGGTTTGGTGAAGATTGTTATTCGTATAATGCCATATCCACCCAGTGTTAGTAGAATGGCTGCTAGGACCATCCCCAGTCATCCTGATCTATATCTTGCCACTGTACTCAGATGGCACCAGAGGAGAAAGTGAGGCTGGTGACTCTGTATAGCCCTCCCTCACTTAAAATGAATTAATTTGCAAGTCATAGCATCACCTTCCTGATGTCATGGTCTTCCTTGAAAACAAAGGTCAAACAACAACAATAACTGTCTCTCACTGAAGATTTCCTAAAGAATTTATTTTTTAAAGCCTCGTAACAAATTACCAACACCATTGCAGAAAGGAATTTAGGATACAGGTCATACAGCAATTCTCAAGGTCCTCATACCCAATAGAAAATTGTGGTAAAGCTGAATGTCAATCAACCAATTAAGATGCACTTATTAAGCACCCACCATATTCTTGGCTCTGGGGATAAAAAGAAAAATTGAAGCCATCCCTTACATTCTATGAAGGGTGAGAAGTTAACATACATACTGTATTTCCCCATGTATAAGACGCATACTTTTTCAAAAAATTTGGGGTCTAAACTGAGTGCGTGTTATACAGTGGTTGTAGATTTTTTTTTACTTGCATTTCCCAGCTTTTCATGCTTGTTGTTTCACATTTGTTACTGGTGTATTAGGTTATGTTTTGCCACGTTTCTGCCAGAAATGGCTCAGAAAAGATTTTCGTACAGTGCTGAATTCAAGTTAAAAGTGATCCAGTTTGCAAAAGTGAATGGAAATCATGCTGCTGAAAGTAAGTTTGGTCCTCCTCCAACTGAGAAAACAATCCAAGACTGGCTACGGGAAGAAGAAACCCTACTGAAAACGCCACGGCATAAGAAGGCCATAAGAGGCGAGAGTGAAGAAACCAACTATAGGAGAAGTTTGTACCTGGGTGAAAAGATCCTGGGATAACATCAAGATTGAGATCATTGTCAAGTCATTTAAGAAGTGTGGTATTTCAAATGCCATAGATAGAACTGAGGATGAGGCAATGTATGAAGACAGTGGTTCATCATCAAACACAGATGAGGACAAGCTAATCGATGGGTGCTTTGACAGTGATGAGGAGTTGTATGAATTTTATGATGAATAAAACTTTTCAATAACTTTCAAATTTCGGACCCCCAAATTAAGGTGTGTCTTATACATGGGGAAATACAGTAGATGACAGATTCAAGGTAACTTTGGAGGGGAAGGCCCCAGTAAGTAGGAGATAGAGGAAAGACCTTCCTCAAAAGGTAGCCCCTTAAGTGAGTCTTAAGCAAGGATTTCAAGAGGTGAACCAGAGGAGGGAAGGCATTCCAGGCAAGGGGAAAGAGGTGGAGAAAAGGCATGGAGATGGGAGGAGTACCATGTGCTGGAAATGAGTAGGCCAATATGGCTAGAACTTGAAAAATATGGAGGCCAATAAGATAATAGAAGACTGGAAAGACAGTAAAAGACCAGACTGAGAAGGGCTTTAAATGCCAAGCAGAGGAGCATATTTGTTCACCGAGGTATGAGGGAGCCACTAGAGCCCATCGCACTCAATAAAACACATATAACTACTCAAGGGAGGGAACTTTGTAAATATTTGTCAAATGGAATAAAAATAAAATAAATCTATACTAATAACTACCTTTACTACCTTAGTTACTTTTTTGTAAGCTCTTTGTAGGTACTTTGGTAAATGAGCCGCTCAGATGAGGATGTGTGTTTATTATTTAGAACATTTTATTATAGCAAAGGGAATTGTATCATTGAGGATATTCACAATGGTTCATTTAATCAGTGATTTAAATGACCATATAAATATTTACAAAATGTTTACCAATTTCCTCAGAAAGATGGTAAATAAGAAATGGTATGTGTTTGCCTGTCTTTTCTATTTCTAAGGCTCAGTTTATTTACAGTGGTTTATTGATGTACATTTACCAGTAAATTTAGACAACATCCTGTAGGTTGCATATTTACAAAAAGTCTTTCTCTGCCATTTGTCATATGTTAAACACATCCTGACCACTTATACCATCACCAGTTTTGAGAAATGGATTTTCAGAAACAAGCTTTTGGTATGTGGGAGGAGAGTGGTGGGACAGGAGGAGAAATTGATTGGTCATGTTTATTTTTCTAAGTCAATAACTTACCACAATAAAAAAGATTTAGTTTTGTTTTTTTTATAAAGGCCAGTTATTATATCCATGTGAGGTAGAAATAAAATCCTATATAATTTTTACTGAGGTTAAATGTGCTTTCAGGAGGATAAAGAGAAAATATGCTATAAAGCATAATCATCAGGTAATTCATATGCTATTGAACTATATTAATCAAATGTCTCTAACCTTATCATTTCTAAATTTCATGGAGGGGGTGGTAAGTACCCTAAAACTTTCAGTATTTTTTGGAGGAAAGGAAGAAGACAAGAAAAGAAGGATGAGGAAGAAAAGAACAAGGAAAAACAGAGTGAGGACAAAAACATCTTTAAAGAAAACAGATTTTAATTATTGACTTCTTAAGATGGAAATTTTATCAAATGCAAAAATACCAGGTTTCTCATTCTCTGCAGTGAAATGCTATGATTCTGCAATTAATAAATACTTTCCTCCATTAAATCTCAGGAAGTATATAATATGAGGTTTGTAGAAGAATCCTATCTTTAAGACAGCTTAAACTAAGCATAATTTTCTCTGATATGGACTTAGCGCTTGGTTATCTTTTGAGGCAGATGATAGCAACTTCCTTGTTAAAGATTTTTCAGTAAAGTCAAACTAAGGGAGATTAATGAGGTACAAGTGAGAAACAAATGCATAGTTGTTTTTGTCTAACATCTAAATGAATTTTTAAAAGATGCAAATCTTAAATCTTTTCAATACAACACTTCAATTTTCTCTTTATATTTTTTACCTCAAATAGCCCCTAAAAAGAGCTGGTGGTCTTGTCCTAAATGAAAAGGAAGCCAAGTGGAGAGCACTCTACTATACTACATACATTGCATAGTTAATAGGGCACTGAGCTGGAGAAGAGGAAAAACTGGGCTCAAATTCCATCAGAGATTCTTCTTAGTTGTGTGACTTTTGGCAAGTGATTTAACCTCTCTCCACTTCACTTTCTTTATCTGCCAAATTAAGGCATTGGAATCGGATGTGATACCCCTTAAATCCTTAAGATTTAGCTCCTGATTTGGGATCCCATGCTAGCAGCACTACTGTTGAAACTGGAATAAACCAGTATATCCAAACTTCTTTCAAAACAAAACGCTCATTTCAATGAAGCAAAATTACACATGTTCCCTGCTTTCTTACCAGAGTACAAGGACATGATAACACGGTCAAGTTCATAGCTCATCCGGGCCAGGATTTTGTCTCTAACAGGTACCATCAAGGCTCATTCCATGAGATGGATTTTCTCATGGCCAGCTTCAAATCATTCAAAGAAAAGAGTCCAACATCTCTAATTTTTCTGAATAGCCTGCAATGGATCTCAGTATTTATCTCGACCACTTTTGAAACTGTACGTACTGTTGCGTATTTGCATTTGAGCAGCCAAGGAGTATAACGGATAAGATCTCTACGTCTAGAATCAGGAAGACTTACATTCAAATCCAGCCTCAGATACTAACTGTATGAGCCCAGGCAAGTCATTTAACCAACACCTGCCTCAGTTTACTTAACTGTAAAATGGGGGTAATAACAGTACCTACCACTCAGAGTTGTTGTGAGGGCTCGGTATATCATAGGTGTTTAATGAATGTGAATTCCCTCTCCACTTCCCTCTTTAGACTACAAATACCAAATGGTTTAGCCAAAATCAAAATTTTAAAAGATCATCCAACTAAATAATTAATTGGCTTTCTTTTTTTTAAACAAATATATCCACACTTTTGCCCTCTCCCAGAGAGCTATGTTTACAGTAATAAATCTTTTAAAAGAGGAGGAAAAAAATTTCAGAAAAACTAATCACCATGCTGAAAAAAGTCTGGCATGATACCGAGCATTACAAATCCAGGGTCTCCTACTTCTGCAATGAGGGGAAAGGAGATAACGTGTCCAATATCTTCTTTGGGAATAATTTGATCATTATAATTTTGCAGCATTGTTTCACTTGTTTTGTTATTGTTATTTCTGTTTGATTGTGGTAGTCATTGTGTATATTATTTTCCAAATTCTGTTTACTTCACTTTGTAAAAGTTGGTATGTTTTTTGTCCCATTTTTCTCCGTAGTCATCATATTCATCATTTCTCACAGCAAGTAAAATTCCATTATACTCATATATCATATTTTTTAACCAGTCTCCGATTGCTTGGCTTCCATTTGGTTTCCAATGTTTTGCTACCACAAAAACAGCTCATACAAGTATTTTATGTGTATGAGACCTTTCTTTTCGTAACTGACCTGTTTGGTCAGCGCCTAGCTGCCCTAACAGTAGAGCCTCATTTGATCTTTCTTTTTAATTACTTCTTTACCTTGTTTGGATAGTATCACTCCCTACACATAGGTGTTAAAGGCATATGATCACTTCTCTTTTAATCTTTTTTACACGTGATCTTTACTATTCAAGTTATGCCTCCAGTTTGAATTTATCATGGAATATGGGGTGAGATGTTGCTCCAAACCCAGTTTCTGGAGACCTGTTCTCTAGTTTCCTAACAAGCCTTGGCAAACACTTATATTTTCAAATTTATGGAATACTGGTTAATTTTTTCTGATTCTTCCTTTTCCAGTGTTCTGTTGATTTATTTTTAACCAATACCAAATGGTTTTCATTACTTTTAGAATATATTTTGAAGTCAGAAAGTTATATTCAACCTTTTTCTTATTTTTTCATTATTGCTCTGTTACAATAGAGAGAATTACAGACCAATATAATTAATAAATATTGATTTGGAAATTTTAAATAAAATTTTACATAAAGTCTTTTCAATTTGCCCAATCATTCACTATTATCAAGGTGTATTTATACCTAGGACACAAGGGTAGTTCATCATTAGGAAAACAATACTAATTAATACTAACAAATCAACACTAATACAATTAACAATATTAATAATCACATGAAAAAATAAAAAAACTCAAACTTCATGGTTATATCAACAATGGACACAGAAAAAACCTTTGACAAAATACAATAATTATGCTAAAATCCTATAAAATTTAAACAGAAGGATATCATAAATATATTTTAAAATGAAAATTAAAATCATTATCTTCATTTGCATTTCTAAACTTTTCAACCAAGTGTCCAGGATGATTATGAATCATTGCTCCTCATGCCCTCTCTTTTCCAGCTGAATTGACAGACTGATATTCCCCACTGGTAATATTCCATCTCCTCTCTCTCTGTCCTTACCTACAATGCTCTCACCTTCCTATTTCTGGCTCTTAGAACACTAACTCCATTAAATGATAAGCTCAAGTGCCACATCCTTCTGAGGACTTAACCTGGTCTCCCTAATTGTTAGTAACACTCGCTCTCTGAAATCACTTTGCTGGGTGTGGGTGTGTGTGTGTGTGTGTGTGTGTGTGTGTGGTGTTGATTTCTGTTCATGTTTTATCTCTGTCACTACCACTACCGTTAGAATGTAAGTTCCCTGAAGGAGGGCTTCACTTTTGCTTCTGCCTTCCTAGCACCAAACACTGTACTTGATGAATATTGTTGTTCAGTCATTTCAGTCATGTCTGACTCTTCATGAGTCCTTTTGGGGTTTTTTTTTGGATAAAGATACTAGAGCGATTTGCCATTCCAGCTCATTTCACAGATGAGTAAACTGACACAAATAGCGTTAAGTGACTTGCCCAGAGTCACACAGCTAGTAAGTGTCTGATGTGAACTCCAGTATTCCTGACTCTAGGCTCAGTGCTCTATCCACTGTGCCACCTAGCTGCTCACTTGAGGAACAGTAATCACATAATAAATGCTTGTTGAATTGAGCTGAACCATAGTCTTCATATTAGGCCACTGTTCAATGAAACCACCTGAAGATACGGAAGAGTTCTTTGGGTTTTTCCAATTTTTGCTATTACCCACTCTGGATCCTTTCACTGAAACACAATCTTTTTGACTATCTTCATCTTAAAGCAATCCACTTCTGTATTAATTCCTCATTCTATCCAGTTTGCAGTGATTTCCCCTGCTGGCGGCAATAACCAAATAAAACAGCTACAACATATGTTGAATGGCAGGATCACAAGGCAAATCATATTTACTGTCATTTGTTAACATGCTGTTTTAATTTCTGAAAATTCAATGACAGTTCATGAATTTTGCAGTATCACCCAAAACAGTACAAGGGAAGAGGAGATTAAAGGGACATAGTCAATTTTAGCAGTGTGCACTGTGAGGTAACATGATATTCTCAAATTTAATGAGCAAACAAATTCAGTTAGCACTACAGAAGTACAAAGAGTCTCTATATTATGATCATTCAGTAATGAAATGAAGCCAGTCAGGGGTAGAGAATGAACCAGACATTTAGAATTGCAAATCTTATATCTGATAAGGATATAGATTCCTTTTATTTCCCACTAAACACAGTTAAAGATGGGGGGCATTAGGATCAAGAGAAAGAAGAGATATAAGGACATCATGAAAGCTATGAATAACATTAGGTGTAGAATGATCCATTTTAGAGGGTAGTAGATGAAAATAAATGAATAGCTCTAAGTGACTGTTCATCCTACCCCATGACTGCTCATCCTCACTTCTTTCACTCCAAATCTTCCATACTATGAAGACAAGATGAGATCATGAGAAAGGAATTTGATTGGAGGGGTGCTTTAACCCCTAATTCAACATCTGGGGGCTGTAGGAAAAGGAAACTCCTTTTTTTAGCCAAAAATGTGTATCAATTCATTCAGTAATCATTTACTATGTGCCTATTATATACACAGCTTTGGGTGAAATTGAACTAGAGGAGAGGGATATTTTGGGATCAGATATTGTATGTCACCAATTCAATGTTAATAACAACTAAATAAGGAATATGAATAAAAACTTACTTCCTTAATGTTCCTCCTTTTTCATGGCCCTGCCTGGATGGATTATATTGAGCAGTTTAGGAAATAAAACAATGGTTAATACACTCACCTCAAGTCCCCTGGGTTACATACAACTATTACTTCACTATTCTTTTCCATATAGAGGTGAACCCAGTAACCAAGAGAGAGGGAAAAATTTGAGTCTAGGAATGAGCATCTTCCTGAAGCTAAGCAAATATTCATTCAGTCATTAAAAAAAAGGTTTGTTAAGCGTCTACTATGTGCCAGCAATTATACTAAGCATTAAGGAAAATGAAACAAAATGATTAAAATATGGTCCCTAGCCTCCTGTCACTTATAATCAGTACTTCAGGACCTTATCTCACTTGGAAAGAGGTAAAGCCACCCCTGGTCTATTTTGGATCAATATTTGTGGACCCTAGGGGCAAAGGAGAATAGCAGCTTTACATATTGACTAAATGATTGACAAGCATCTACTACACTTCAGGCACTCTACTAGGTTCAAGACATATAAATATAAAGGGGAGCATTCCCTTTCCCAAGGAGCTGGCATTCTACTGGAATTCTGTCATGATTATTGGTCAGTTTTTGAGCCCATTTGGGTTGTCTTGCAAAGATACTGGAGTGGCTTGCCATTTCCTTCTCTAGTTCATTTTATAGATGAGAAAACTAAGGCAAACAGGGTTAAGTGATTTGCCCAGGGTCACACAGCTAGTAAGTGTCTGAGGCTGGATTTGAACTCTGGAAGTTCCCCTATTCTGGGCCCAGCACTCTATCCACTGCCCATTCCACTGGAATACTGATAAATAAAGTCTGTTTTATCCACTGGGTGATTTTAACTTCCTTGCCAATAGGAAAGCCATGATGACAACTGGTTCAAACAAAAGAAATAATAAGATTCAGAAGAGAGTCAAAAGGAGAACTGATAATTAAATTGTTCTCCAGATAATGTGTTATGATCACAGTTGCACTCCATAAACTTCATGAATGTGGAGGTTTTTTACAGAACAAAGCACGGCAGGCTCCAAATATACAAAACTTTACTTGCAAGCTTATTGCCTTTGCTTTTCTTTGCAAACTCCATAAAATGATGAGTTTTCAACACTTATTGTTCCCCAACATAATTGTAAAACACCAAATAAAGGAAGAACATAATCTGAGAAAATTAAAATGACTTCCAGCGCTCTATGTACTCTCCAGCAAAAGTTCAAGTTGTCCTTCAAACCGGAATGAACGAAAGCACTGCTGTTTCAAGGAAATGAAAAATGAATTACTTCATTGATAGTGCTACTCATTATTAAATTATTTAGATACTGGATTTACTCAGAGCATGTTTTCATTGAAGGGCAATCAAATAATAAATGCCTTGCAGTTCTGGGCAGGCATATGTGGATTGACTTCAAAAGGGAGAGACTACACAAAGACCAATGGACCAGAAAGGTGCTTCTTCAAATGACTATTCCCAAAGTTCCCATGTCAATAAACTTAGACAATAAAATGTAAGTTGTTTATAAAAGTGTTTTCAGGAAGTTGCTACTTGTACACATATGCATGTGTGTGTATATATGTGTGCACATATATTTTCATAATACATATAGACATGTATATACATATATGTGTGCATGTGTTATATATGTATATTATACAAATAAACATGCATGCATGTGTAAACTGGAACTTCCTGAAAACTCTTTTTTAAAAGACTTAAATTTTATTGTCTGGGTTTTTTTTTACATGAGGACATTAACTTTTATAGATATATAGACAGACACAAGTGTATCCATATGTATGCCTGTGTTTATATATATATTGATTCATTCCATTGGTCAAAATTCTTCTCCACGACTTGACTAGAGCATAAATTAATTCAATGCGAAGTTATACATGACAGTTATATGAGACTTCATGCCGTCTTGGGGAGGGAGGGGGGAGGGAGGGGAGAAAAACTGGAACTCAAAACTATGTAGAACCGTGTGTGGTAAACTAAAAATAAACAAAACACCTTTAAAAAAAAAAGAAAAAATGTTTAAATGCAAGTTTTAATTTGGGAAATATTGAGATTAAAAATTAAAATTCAAAGACAAAAAAAAAATTTCTAAAAGTGCTGCTTTTCAAGAGTTCTATTAAATTTCATAGCCTGGCACAGTGGATACAGAGCTGGCCTTGAAGTTAGGAAAACCTGGTTTCATTCTGTCTGCCTGCCATATGTTGGCTCTATGACCCTAGGCAGGTCTTTTCCCTTTTCCAAGACACTGGCAATTCTCTCAGACTCTAAGTTAAAGAGAAAATTCAGCTCTGCAGTGACAGAGAGGTGATGATTGATATTTTCTTAATTATACTCAAATGAAAAATAAAAATTATGTTCTCCGATTGCAAGAAATATTTCATCTAAGAATCAGAGGAAAACATGAGCTAGGATCAGACAAGACAAAAAGTACTTAAGCACTGAAATATACATTAGTGAAAGGAGTATACACATGATGAAATCTCACTGATCTTTCAAAGTATTAAAGTTTTTTATATGGTAGGCAACTTTCAGATTATATATTAGCTTCTTCCCAAATATGTTTTCACATGAATAATTATTTAAGTATGGAATGTGGGAGTATATTCTGCATATGAAAATTACATTCTTATCTAAAGGTCCCTAAAACCTAAAATATGATATGCACATTAGCAATTTTTTCTAGTATTGAGGATAGACTTGGGCTAATGTATCTGTAATAGATACATTATACAATCTGCCAAAACTCTGTGACTAATAGTATGCATAATATGGCTATCAGGTCTAAGCTACCTGCCTTCCTGGACTAGGAGCTTAAAGATTTTTTTTATCTCTGTGTGAATTCATTCCCCTTGTGTCAAATATAGCCATGACTTTGGCCTCTTACTACTACAGATTAAGCAGCTGAACTAACTGGTCCAAACCGTGGATTTTTTGAATACTGAGAGATATTTGCTCTCCTCTGGGCATTTGGGTAATCTGATTTGTTTCAGGCATTGCCACAAAGTCAAGCGATGTCAGTTGAGCAGAAAAGGATAAGAAATGGTTTCTGGAAAAACGAAGGTGATGAACTATTGAGCATTGAGTTCATTAACTGTCATCCATTTTGACATCTTCATTTTTCAATCCGTGCTGCAAAATATTGAAAGCACTTGTACTGCTTCCTTTAAAAATCTAGAAAAGGAGCCAACTCATCTTAAAGTTCAAGAGACCATGAAGGCTATTTCAAATGGATTATAAAAGATAACTGTTGCCTATGAGGTGAAAATCATAATAGATGCTCAATTGCAAGTACTACCATTTGCCCATTAGATATATTACTCCTAAAGAAATAATGCGATCATTGACAAAGGACTCAGGAAACCTATTCAATCTTATTGGTTGGTTTCAGTTTGATGTATTCTGTACTTTCATATTCAGGGGAAGCAGAAAACAAACACGACCTTTTAGGAATAGCGCCTTGAAAAAAAAAGAGAAACTTAAAGTGGGGGGAAAAAGGCTTTTCCATAACATTCAACCTATTAAACAAGAACAATGAAGCTCCCATGGCATATTCCAAGACTGTCATGTCACTTTTTCTATTTCTCTGTGTTTGGCTAGTTTACCATATAGGTTTCTGCATTTATACACTATGGTCTATTCTCCATCATATATAGACTTGATTGATATATTTTATTTTAAAAGAGGAAGAGCAAAGGTAAATTCATAGAGTCAGCCTTATGGTATCAGGTTCATAGTATATACTGCTATGAGGAACCACCTAGTCCAACATCTTCATGTTATATATGGGGAAACTAAAGATTAGAGAGGGGAAGTGACCAAACGAATGACACACAGGTAGTAAACAAAAATAAAAACCCAGGATTGCTGATTCTAAATCCAGGGTTCTTTCCACTATCGTGCACTAACTCTCCTTTCCAAGGAACAGTTACTCATAGAATAGTGGATCTCAAACTACAGGCTAGTAGTTTGAGTTATTTACTCAGTTATTTACTGAGTTATTTACTTATTACTATTACAAAGAAGGTAGGTGGCACAGTGGATAGAGCACTGGTCCTGGACCTCAGGAAAACTGAGTTCAAATCTGGCCTCAGTCATTTACTACCTGTATGATCCTGGGCAAGTCACTTAACTCAGTTGGCCTCAGTTTCCTCGTCTTTAAAATGAACTGGAGAAGGAAATGGCAAACCACTCCAGTATCTTTGCCAAGAAAATCCCAAGTGGGGTAATGAAGAGTCAGACACAACTGAAGTGACTAAACAACATCACTGCCATTTTCATCTTTATTTAATGCCAATGAGATATCCAGGGTGACTTGGTAAAATGAATAAGCAAATATACCTTCTGTAGACCAAAAATGCTTCACATAAAATATACTATTTTAAAATGTATGAAGAAGCTGTCTAACCATGTCACCTCCACCCATACCTCAATACATTCTAGTGGTACCTAATCATCTCCAGCATCAAATATTAAATAATTTGTTTGGCATTCAGGGTCCTTCATAACTCTAGCCCCTCTTATCTTTCTAATCTTATTACATCTTACCCCCTTCTTCTTACTCTATGTGCCAGTGACATTGGCTTCTTTGCTGTTCCTCAAACATGACACTCCATCTCCCAAATCTGGATATGTTCATTGGCTGTCCCACATGTCTAGAATGCTCTTTCTCTTCATCTCCTCCTTCTGGCTGCCTTCAAGTTCCAGATAAAATCCCACTTTCTATAGAAACATTTTCCTAGTGCCTCTCAATTCTAGGGTCTTCTCTCTACTGATTATTTCCTAATTATCCTGTATATATCATATTTGCATGGGTTTTTTTTGCATGTTATCTCTTTGTTTTCCCAGCACTTATCACAATGCCTGGCATATAGTAGACACTTAATAAATGTTTACAAGCTCATCACTATAGTTAATAAAATAAAAATTCATTTTAAAGCTTTAATGAATATATAGCAATTTTATCATCATATATTTCTTATATTGTCTCTCACTTTTTAATGTGAGCTGCTTGAAGATAGGAACTGGTATACATGCACACATACATACATACATACATATATACATACATACATATGTGTGTGTAGTGTTAGCACTATGCTTGACATATAGTAGATACTTAAATGCTTGTTTACTTGACTTTATTAATTAATTGATATTAATGTTATACTGGTGTCTGTAAAATGTTTTATATTACAAGAGTATCTTTATATATGAAATATTTAGGAACCAATTATGCAGAATATTTAAAGATTTTCTGTAATAATGTCATAATAGGAACATACATCCTAACCTTCTGAGGCAGGATTATATCTTTACTCTTTATGGCACAGGTCTCTAGAATGAGAGCATACATTCAGAGATGCTAGCTAGCCTTGCCAATATTCTTTCCATTTTGGAGATTTTTGTGCATAACCTGGAGAACTATCCTAGGAGACCACAGGAGAATAAAGCAAATGCTAAAGGAATAAGATTATTCCCTCTATACCTTAAAACTCAGTGGCTAGCATGCATGGAAAGAACATTTATCAAGTATATACATATATGTATATGTGTGTGTATGTATATGTGTGTATATATATACATGTGTGTGTATATATACACATACATATATATATGTATATGTGTATGTATATGTATATATGTCCTGATGCACACTAGACCAAGTCCCAGTTGGGAAATTCAAGGGGAAAAAAGCAATGTCATTTTTTCTAGCCCAAGTCTACATGGGCAGAGGGATTTATGGACCCTCAGGATGAGGTCTAGTCAGGAGAGTGCTAGGTAGAACTTTTCAGCTCAGGGAGAGGCTGTATACAAAAGTGAGAAGTGATCCCAGATATAGAAGCAAGGGGCCTGACTTTGTGAAGGGTACAGGAATAGGTTCCATCTGACAGCTCTGTTGTTTATCACCCAGTTCTGGGTCACAGATCCAGGGCATACTGAGTAGATCTGAACCTAAGGATGGTGTTCCAGGGTGAAGAATAGTCATAGGTCCTAGGAGTGAAGTAGGGTCTTAGTTCCAGGCTCCACGCTAGTCTGAAGAATACATTGAAATAACCAGGGCAGGAATTCCAGAGCAAAAGGAGTTGTAAATTCTGCTGCTTTGAACCAGAGGAGCATTCCAACAGGCTGATAGGAACTAAATCCAGCAGTAGTCTCCCAGAACTTGAAATGGGGCAAATCATCAGATGTGTTGGTCGGACAGAAACCCAGGTGAAAAATTTTCAGAGCATAGAACAGCAAGACAGTAACAAGACTAAACCATGGATCATACTAATGTTAGAGCACTAAAAGCTTGAATATCACTAGCATCAGCTCTCTTGGAGATCCTGCAATAATAAAACAATCAATAACCCCAAGAAAGCAGCATAAGAGCTGAGGGGACTAAAGGTCAGTTTGGACATGTCCTCAAGAAGTGGACAGACTCTGGCCCTAAGAGTAAGTCCAAAGTCAGAAATTAGCCTGGCAAACTAAGAAAAAAAATCCTACCAAAAAAATGGTGTGGTTGTAAGAGGGACTTGAAAAACACAAACCTAAAAAAAAAAGAACGAATCTAAAGGGTCAATAAGTACACACACACATGTACACACACACTAATATTTTATATGTATACACACATATATGTATATATACATATATGTGTGTATACATATACATATATACATACATATACAGAGGAGGGGAAGGGTTTGGACACAACTAGAATGCTTGGGAGCAATAAAGCAAGAATTGTTTTTAAAGAGTTAAATTTTGTTTTAATAAATGAAATGAGAACACTAAAGGAAAAATAAAAAATAGATGAAAGAAATGGAAGAAAGAATTGGAAAAGGAGTTAACAATTTGGCTGAAAGGTACAAAACTTTACCCAAGCAACAAACTCCCTAATAATTGGAAAGGAACAAAAAGAAGCTAATGACTCCATGAGAAAAGAAAAAAAAAATTTCCCCCTTTGGGGGAAAGGAGAAAAGTATGTCTGTATTTTTAGCCATTTGATTTTTTAAAAGAATACAATTTTTATCTGAATTTTATAGCAAAAAAGAACTGACCTGGGAAACAGACAAAGGAGAGATAATTTAAGAATCATTGTGCTACTTGAAAGACATGAACTGCACCCCCCCCCCACCAAAAAAAAGAGCTTAGACATTATATACTTTTTTTTTAATTATAAAAAAAAATTATCCAAATGAGTTAGAACCAGAGAGCAAAGTGGAAATAAGAAAAAATTCACTGGCTATCTCCTGGAAGAAAACCCAAAATAAAAATTCCCAGAAACATTGTAACAGAAATCTAGAGCTTCTGAGTAAAGAAAACAAAATAGTGCAAGCAGTCAAAAGAAAGTATTCAAGTAGCAAGGAACTAAAATCAGGATCACACAAGATTTAGCAGCTACCATTCTTAAGAAATAGAAAGCTTAGAATACAATATTCTAGAAGACAAAACACATAGGCTTACAACCAAGAAAAACTTACTGGACTGAGCATAATCCTCTGTGGGGTGGGAGGGGGCAGGGGATTGGTTTATTGCTGTACCCTTAGGAATTTCATTCTCACTTGCAGCTAAAATTGTCCATATATGTTGTCACTCCCACTGGAATGTTTCCTCCTTGAGACCAGGGACTAACGTTTTTTTTTTTTTTATTTGTGTTTCCAGTGCTTAATTTATTCATTCTTTCAATAAGACATGTGACCAACTAGGGCCACTCTGATTCATGGAGGGAGGAGGGATTTCCTACATAGTATGATGTGAAGAAGACAAGAAGTTCTTCTACCTAAAAGTATATGCACTCTTTCCCTGGCTGAGATTCTACCATAAAAAAATCATTTTGCCAAAGCACGGACTCTCTAAGTTCTTCAGTTAAATTTTAAATATATGTCTAGTCATCAAAACTGGCTAGGGAATCAGGACAAATATCATGGGTTTTTGTTTGTTGTTGCTGTTGTTTTAAATATTCAGTAATTCACAAATTCAGTCATGCATTGGGGAAGATAAGTCTGAACTAGTGAAAAATTTAAATTTGTACACATTTAAAATGACAAATCTTTATATTACGTTCAAGAAATATAGTAACTCAATCCAAGGTAACAAAATGTTCCAAGTTAAGACCCCTTAGAGACTTATTATAATGAATAGATAAGAGTATGGTGAAATTATCATGTAAATGGCTTATAGATAAACAAATAACTAATGTTCATGAAAGCAATTAGCTCTCTTTATGTTAAAGATTTCCCTTAAAATTTTATTTGTTCTATTAATTGGCTCAGAAAGCCAAGTATTGATAATCCAGTAGTATACTTCAACCCAAGGTATCTCCAAACTATCAAATTTGATGGAGTTTTCCCTCTATTTTTGGCTGCTTGCTCAGTTGTATATATCCAGTCTCAATCTGTCCCCCCAAGTCCCACATCCTCAGTTGCCTATGGGACATTTCCTACTGGAAATCCCAGAGATATCTCAACCTCAACATTCTCAAAGCAGCTTATTATTTCTCCATACCCCTGCCCTCATCCCACCTATCTTCAAACCTTGCTATGTCTGTTGAAGGTACCACCAATCTCCCAGTCTACAAAGCTTTTAACTCAGTCTTCTGGATGATTATTCAGGAAAACCACAGCAACAGGGGCCCATGAGATACAGGTTAGGAGGATAGGAATTCAAAGTTCTACCACCAATAAACCATAGAACAGTAGCAGCCACCCTACTGGGGATCCAACTTGCCAACATAGGTCAGGGAATGAATTCAGAGGGATGTGTGCATGCATATATGTGTGAGAAGGCATGGACGAATAATGATTTACATCAGCATAGGGAGCACTAACATTGCTGAGATAACAAAACCTTCACATTATATATGTAAGACTCAATCCAAGGGCCACTTCCTTAAAGGGGCCTTTCGTTATTTCTCTGGTTGCTTGTACCCACCCCTTCCCCAAATCTCTTTGTATTTATTTGGTATATATTCTTTAATTATCTGTGAACATATATGCAACTTTCATAGTACAATGTAAACTCCTTTATGGAAGGTACAATCTCATTTAGGTATTTGTATCCATCCTCATAGTTAATGTGGTATCCCTCGCAGAGTAGACAATTAATAGCTGTGTGTGTGGCTATGTGTTGATTGATTGATATCTACAATCATATTTTTAAAGTGTAGAAGTGTAATTTCATTTGTACATGAAATTCCCTTCATGGAACCTTTTCTCATTCCAATGTAGCTATGTAGCTCAACTATAACTTACCTTAGAAATTTACCTGGAGTACTGTGAGAGGCAGGATTTGAAACCAAGTCTTCCAGACTTCAAGACTAGCCTTCTATCATATGATATATAGACATATAGACATACATACACACATAGGTGTACCACACATACATATACATGTATGCTATATTATGAAAATGAATTCATGTGTTTATCTATGTATATATGTATTTGTGCATCGTATACACATACACATGAATTCATAAAAAGACCAGAGGTCAACTTCAGAAGATGTTTGACTTTCCACCAAATTTTAATTTTAATGGTGTGAAGATTACCTCATTTTCTGTTACAGATAAGATTTTGGCCCATATTTATACATTTGGGATTTTAGAGTACATTCTTGTTATATCCAAATAAAAACTTGTAATTTAATATAGAAGTGATATTTCATTTTGAGTATCTGAGCATATGAAGACCACAGAGTCCAGCAATGACAGAGAATAAAACCCTTTATTTGTGATATTCATTGAGTAAATATTTAATAAATACCTACTATATGCAGTATATCATCCTAGGAGCTAAAAGAAGTATTATGAGAAATGAGCTGTGGTCTGAGACCTGAAATACTTTTGTCATAATCCTTAACATCATCACTCAAACATCCCTCCTGTGTCCTCCTATTTGATCCTTTCTGTTTAATCCACTAAAACCTTTGTCCAAGCTTAGTTCTCATTTGCATATCAGCCACATTATTGACCAACTACACTGTTTCTAACCTTGATGCCTTGTAATAAACCCTAATAAATACAGCTCAGAAAACAATTCTATAAAAAAACAGTGTTGATGAATCATTGGGGTGAAAGATCTCTGACGTAATTTTTGTCTACCCTCCTCTCCTATGTATGAATCCCCTATATTGCCTCTGACAATATTTCTTTGGTTCCAAGTTTAATAAACAGATACAATAAATCTAGTATAGACAAAAATCTAATTTTCCATGAACTGATCATCTACTTATTGCATTATTCAAGGCTTTTATTTTCTTTAATGTTCTCAGCTCTTTTTTAATTCTTAAAAGAACTTTACAGACATTTTGTACCTCTGTCCCAGGACAAGACAATAGAAGAGAACAATGTCATTGTCTGATGTATGTATCCCCCCATGTGAGGACCAGCCCAGCTAAATTCTGAGAAACTCATGCCTAGAAAATCACTGTGTGATGAATAGTATCATTGTGGGAATCAAATAGATTGTGAAGGTGAAAATGAAATACTCATATCTAGAAACTGGGAAATTGCAGTGAGGCATACTCAAGGGGAACTGTTTTACAATACAATGTTTTTATGTTTTCTTGTGATTGCATGAGGTATTGCCTTATTCAATGTCAGAGAGTATTGGGTGAGAAAACAGATATACAGAAAGCTTCATGTGAGATTTAAGTAAGCCAGAATATTTCAAGAGCATTTTGAAATAACTGGAAGAATGACTCAAACAATAACAGTACAAATCTGCCAACATTTCTATAATAACCAATTTTCATCATCTAGAAATTACACAAGAAAATGAAGTCAGGAAGAACATCTGCTCAAGGCCCTGCAAACATAGGAAAAAACCAAATCTATCTTGGAGGTGATACAATTTTAAAGGTGTTCAGGGACTGATTTTTTTAAGGCATGGGAAAGAGAAAATAATGAATGCCTGGGGGAAAAAATCACTGAAAACATTAGTACTGTCCAAAAAAATCCAAACCAAAAAAAATTAAAAGGAAATTAATAATTATTAATCTATATTTTTATTTTCTAATTTTATAAAATATTTATAAGAATATATAGAGAAATGTCACCCTTTATGAAAAGCTAAAGAGATAGATTTTGCAAATGATTTTTATAACAAACAATATCTTCATACACAATAAACTGAAAGGTGATTCTAATGTTATTTGATTATAAAGGTACATTTAACTTGGTAAAATATTATCTTAAAGACTTTATTCATAGATGAAATCTCTAGTACAAATGCTAGAAATAGAGATCAGAGTGGTAATTAGGCTAAATGAACTTCTATCAATCTCAGGGTAAGCTGGAAAAAAGATGTACCCTAAGCAAATATATTCACCTCCATGCAGGATATTTTGTCTTAATGGCAGAATCCAAATAAAAACAGATTCCCTACAGATGGTGAGGTCCCTCAAGTGCTAACATTTGCAGATAATATTGTGCCAATTGCATAAGTCCTTGAATAAAACCAGATCCTCTCAATCTAATTCACAACTACTCAAAAGAGAAGAGCTGAACAAACCATTAAGAAAAACTGAATGGATAAACAATGTCCTTTGCCCAGATGATAGCCAGCTGCAGCATGGGTAGTCTGCTGCGTCAACCTTACAATACGTATAACTCGGCAAAGACTACAAATAGACAATGAGCTGTTCCTAGAATTGAAGAGGAGAAAGAAAACAGGTGAATTGGTTTTGAAAAAAAATCTCTGCAATTGATTCCAAAGTTTCTCCTCAACATAAAAACCCATAAAAATAAAAAAGAAGAAAAATACCAATGTTCTTCAATGATTCCATATTGTTCTCATCATGGCACACCACCTACTCTGAAGAATCAATATTACAAATGACCCAAAGTGCATATGGGGTTAAGTAATCTATGCCATATTACCAACAATCATATGTCAGAAATAGCAGAAAAGATACTTTGCATATAATAAATTATCTAAGAAGGTGAACCAATAACATAGTGAGAGATTAAAACAGTAGATGAATGATCTCATTGCTTCACTGGTACTCAGTGAATGTTAAAAGAATAGGGCATAAAATGACAAAACAGGAAAATGATAAATGCTGGAGAGGATGTGGAAAAATTGGAACATTGTTACATTGCTGGTGGAGTTGTGAATTGATCCAGCCATTCCGGAGAGCAATTTGGAACCATGCCCAAAGGGCTATAAAAATGTTCATGCCCTTTGACCCAGCAATACCACTTCTAGGGTTGTATCCTAAAGAGATCACACAAGTGGGAAAAGGACCTCTATGTACGAAAATATTTATAGCGGCTCTTTTTGTGGTAGCGAAGAATTGGAAATCAAGGGGATGCCCATCAACTGGGGAATGGCTGAACAAGTTGTGGTATACGAAGGTAATGGAATACTATCATGCTATAAGAAATGGGGATGATATGGACTTCATAACAACCTAGAAAAACCTACACCATATAATTCTGAGTGAGCAGAGCAGAACCAGGAGAACATTATACATAACCACAGATATATGGATTCTGTGATGACTAATCCTGATAGACTTTGCTCTTCTCAGCGATACAAGGTGCAAAGACAACTCCAAAGGACTCATGAGGGAGAGTGATATCTATATCCAGAGTAAGAACTATGGAATCTGAATGCAAATTGAGGCACACTTTATGCTCACCTTTTTTTTCCTTTTTTTTTCTTTTCTGTTTCTGTTTTTGGGGTTTTTTTGGTTCTGTTTCTTCTTTCTCATGATTCATTCCATTGGTCATAATTCTCCTTTACAACTTGACTATCGTGTAAATAAGTTCAATGTGAAGTTGTATGTAGAAGATATATCAGATTCCATGCCATCTTGGGGGCAGAGAAGAAAATCTGGAACTCAAAATTATGTAGAACCAAGTGTTGTAAACTAAAAATAAAAAATCCCCCAAAAAAAGAATAGGGCCTGTATGGTGTAAAATAAATTCTCTTTTAATGATATAATGGAGTAAATAGAGAATTTTAATAGAAGTATGGGCAGGGAGAATGTTTTTAAATGGTGAATAATTGGATCTCAAAAAAAAAGTATGCATGACACACTTTTTAAAAAGTTAACATTTTATCTATCTCTTTTTTAATTGTAGACAATCAACCGAACAATAGATCAAAGTCATAATTTGTGGAATCAACCTATTTCCAAGGTATAAATATTGACACTTTAACAATTAGCTCTCAATAGTCAGTATGGGGGAGGCAGAGCCAAGATGGCTGCTGGAAAGCAGGGATGTGCCTAAAGCTTTCCCCCAGGACCCTCCAAACACCTAAAAAATAGCTCTGAACAAATTCTAGAACTGCATAACCCACAAAATAGCAGAGGGAAGCAGGGCTCCAGCCCAGGACAACCTGGACGGTTACTGGGTAAGGTCTATCCCACTAAGCTGGAAGCAGACTGGAACAGAGCACAGCATGGGCTGTGCTTGGACCAACCAGACCCGGGAGCTGGGTGGAGCAGGCCTTAGTGCCCTGAATCAGTGAGCTGGGGCAGTTACCAGGCTTCTCAACCCACAAATACAAAAGACAACAGAAAAGGTTGGGGGGGGGGAACTGCAGGGAGGAGTGAAAGGAGTTCACAGTTCGGCTACCGCCCCAGAGGCAGGGGAGGTGATGCAGCTACAGAACTACAATTGCAGTTTCTTCCATCCCCAGGCCCACCTGGTGGGAGGAATTCAGTGGTGGATCCAAGCAGGAGTGCAGAGCCTGCTCAGATCCGAGCCGCAGTCTGGGTTGGCAGTTCTTGGGGGAGGAGGAGCACCGGTGTGGCAGAGCTTGCTGTGTAGAAAGAGTTCTGAAAACAACAGCACAGCCACTCAAGCTTGGGACAAAGTACTCTATACAAGCATTTATACCTTTACAAAAAGCTCAAGGTTCAAGTACTTGGCTGGAAACATGGCCAGGCAGCGAAAACAGACTCAGAATCAGACTCAGACTTTGGAATCTTTTTTTGTTGACAAAGAAGACCAAAAAATACAGCCAGAAGAAGTCAACAAAGTCAAAGAGCCTACATCAATAGCCTCCAAGAACAACATGAACTGGTCTCAGGCCATGGAAGAGCTCAAAAAGGATTTGGGAAAGCAAGTTAGAGAAGTAGAAGAAAAATTTGGGAAAGAAATGAGAAGGATGCGAGAAAACCATGAAAAACAAGTCAATGACTTGCTAAAGGAGACCCAAAAAAATAGTTGGAATGCTTGGAATGTGACAGAAGGGAGGGCTGACTGGAGAACGGGGCAACTAGAATACATGCCATCTTGGAGTGGGGGGGGGGAGGGTAGAAATGGGGAGAAGATATGTAATTCAAACTCTTGTGAAAATCCATGCTGAAAACTAAAAATATTAAATAAATAAATAATCAAGAAAAAGCCATGAAAACAATATAGTTAGAAATTATAGGAAAACCTTTCATAGGCTCTTAGTCTTTTTCCACCTCACTCATAGCCAATGGCATAAACAGAAGCTTCATCTTCACATAAAGAACCAGCAATTCAATTCAATCCAATTGAACAAACTTATTTAAATGCTTACTATGTATCATGCACTGTGCAAGGTGCTGCGGAATCAAAGATAAAAAGGGGACAGTCCCTTCCCTCAAGGAGTTTACAAGCATAAACCATATGTATAGTAAACTAAAAATAAGGTAATTTCAGAAAGGGGAGTGAGCGAACTACCTGGGTGGAGTGGGTGGTAAAGGTAGGGCAGTATGGAGCTGAGAACTCTGAGAGGTGATAACAATAATAATAATGATAGCTAAGTTGCAAAGTCTCACGCTATTTCATCTGATACTCCTGTAAGGTGGGTGCTACTGTCATTACCATTTCGAAATGAGCCAACTGAGGCTGAAAGATTAAAATACTTGTCCAAGGTCATATAGCCAGTAAATGTCTGAGTTAGGATTCGAATTCAGGCCTTCCAAACTCCAAGTTCAATGCTTTATCCACTATACCACCATGTAACTCAGACAGTCATTGGGGACAGATTATGAAAGCACAGAAAGAAGAGACAGGATGCTGATGTAGCTAGTGTCCTCGGATGCTCTTCCCTATGCCTGCCTCCCTCAAGCTTCTATGTTGTCACCAGGAATAGTTACTAAACATGCTTCAAGAAGGAGTATGGAGGAGGTCATCCAAAATGTACCTATTACCCTGAGTTCAAGGAATAGCTAATAGGTTGGTTTGCCTAGATTAAAGAGCATAAGAAGGAAGATAATATGAAATCAGTATGAAAAGTATGAATGTGAAGAACTTTTAATGTTAGGTTAAAACCTTTATACTTTTTCCTAGAAGAAATATGGGGGGTCACCAGAAATTTCTGAGTGAGGTGATGACATGGTCGACCTTTGCTTTAGGAATATTAATTTGGTAACTGACTGAAGGATGAGTGGAGAGATTAGGAACAAAGAGACCAAATCAACACTATTGCAGTAGTACAGGTAAATAGTTTAGATAAAATGGAAGTTTGAACTAGGTGGTAGCCATATAAATAGAGAGAAGAAGAAGAAGGCCATATAAACAGAGAACAGGAAAGCTCCTAGAAAACAGAAACTGTTTCATTTCTGTCTTTGTAGCTCCAGCACTGAGAACAGCATTGTGCAATAATATGTGCTCAATAAATGCTTGTTGAATAGAACTGACAGATTTGAAATATGTTTTGGAAGAATTTATTGGCTATAGGAATGGAGGAAGATGGGGGAAGAAAAGAATGAATGTTTGATTTTTAATCTAGATGACTATAAGAATAGTGGTAAGCTCAAGAGAGATGTGGAAGCTTGAAGGAAAGGCAAATTTAGTGGAGAAGACAATGAGTTCAATTTTGGACATATAAAAAAATCAGATGTCTCGGAAATGTCCACATGATAATGACTAACAGGAAGTTGGTGATGCAAATTCAGAGGAGACATTAGGGCAGGATATAGAGATCTGGGAGTCAACTACATAGATGTAATAATTAAATCCAAGGGAAATGATAACATCACCAAAAGAGAGAGTTTACAGACATAGAAGATAAAAGGGCCAAAGACAACAGAGGTACATCCTTGCAAGGTGATCAAAAAATAGGTGACGGAGGAAGGAAAGGAAAGATAGAAATGAAGAGGAAAGAGTAAAAGAATAAGTTCATCAAGGAAACAGAGGAAGATGAGATAGAAAATACAAGGGAAAAGATTGGACTTGGAAAGAAAGACCACTTCTTCATCAGAGACTTGAACAAAAAAGTAGAGAAGGTGGGCAGAGGGGGAATGTATTGTATAGGATTTTTGAGACATAGAACAGAAGCTCATGGTGAGTGGCTTCTATTTTCTTTGAAAAGCTACAGGCAAGATGATGTTCTACGAGAGAGGGGAGAAAGGTATTAGGGAAAGAACAAAAGGTATGGACTAGTTACTCAGAGTAGTGTGATTGAATCAGGCCAGGCTATATGACGAAGCCCCAGACTGCTGAGATTGCCACCAGCAAAGAAGTGAAAGGGCATCTAACAAAGCAACCGTTCAGTACACTCAAAGTAAACCATCAGTATGTCTTCCATTCAGTGTAAAATTATAGAAGACCATGTCTGAAAGACTGTGGGCACTCTGGTTTGGGGCTTTCGGGAGGGCATCTAAACTTACTGTCAATAAATGAGACCACATAAGGTGCAATACTAGTTCAGAAAGTGGCTGCTCAAAGAGGCCTCAGAGACCTCTTGGAGTCTTGAAGTCAGTTCTGTGTCCAGGAGGCCTCCGTCAGGAGACAAAGCCAACTCCTAATGCAGGGGTAGGGAATCTGCGGCCTGGAGGCCATATGTGGCCTTCTAGGTCTTGAAGAGCAGCCCTTTGACTAAATCCAAACTTCACAGAACAAATCCCTTTATTGTTCTGTGAAGTTTGGATTCAGTAAGAGGGCTGCACTTGAGGACCCAGAGAGCCACATATGGCCTCAAGAGTGTAGGTCCCCCACCTCTGTCCTAGTGAATCTGAAAGGATGAAATAGAAATGAGGAGGAGGTTGGGGTCTATGTTAAGCCACTAAGAAAGTGAGGCAGAAGCCCCGGATTGAGACAGAAAGAGGGGCCTGGTGGTAATTCTGGACCCAACTCCCTGCACTAGGCTAAAGTATGAAAGAGAGAAAGTAGAAGGACCAGAAACCAACCACTCCACTCATATCTAAGGTGAAGCAGCAGCAGCTACATTCAGACTGTACATGACAGGACCATGGCCTAGCATCCTCATCCAAGAGTATGGGAGGTAGCTGAGTCTGACCCTGGAACAGAGTTCCAATACAGAAACTAGGGCTGGCATCATGATCATGCCATGAGACTATATTCCATAATGTACAACAATGGAGGTAATGTAGTATACAGAGTAGATACAGAGCTGGCCTGAGTCAGGAACTCTTAATTTCAAGTCTGTCTTTTGACACATATTGACTTATGGGATCCTAGACAAGGCATTTAACATTTCAGTGACCTGAGCAGCTCTCTCTATTATATTATTTCATTTGATTTGATCTTCACAGAAATCCTAATTTTGATAAGTGCTGTCGATATCTCCATTTTACAGACTTGGAAACTAAGGCTGAAAGAAGTTTGTGACTTGTTCAGAGCCACATAGGTAGTAAATATCTGAGAGAGGATTTGAACTCAGGTGCTTCTCAGTCCCAATACATACAGCCCTACATCTGCAATGGAGTCTAGCTAACTGCTTCATGTTTATTAGTTGAGATAGTTACTTCACTGGAATTTCTCAATGCTAATAAAATTATAGGTCAGGACCAAAAAATAAAATCCAAACAAATAAATTATTCCTTCCTGTTAAACTGGAAACAAATATAAGGCCATTACTCTGAACTTTGCCAACATACCCCTTTATAGTGCCCCTCCCTTCCTTCTCAGCTCCTTTTTATGTTGTATTCCCCCACTCAGCTGTAAGCAACTTGAGAGCAGAATCCATCCTTCTTTTTACTTGTACTCATATCACTATTATTCACTAGCGTCTGACACATAAGAGCTTAATAAAGGATTGTTGCCTGCCAACATCTAAATTATGCCTAGTGACCCAATTAGATTAGTTTTTTTGATTATTGTTCAGGAAAAACTTAGGAACTCACTATTTCTTCATTTTATGGGCTAGTAGCAATATCAGCTTTTGTTCGATATTGACATTATTGAGTTATTTTTCATAACACAATCTTTGTCCACATTGTATCATTTTTTTTATTTTTTTATGATTTTTATGTTTTTTTTAATTTAAATTTATTTATTTGACATATTTAGTTTTCAGCATTGATTTTCACAATATTTGAATTACAAATTTTCTCCCCATTTCTACCCTCCCCCCCCACTCCAAGACGGCGTATATTCTGGTTGCCCTGTTCCCCAGTCAGCCCTCTCCTCTATCACCCCCTCCCCTCTCATCCCCTTTTCCCTTCCTTTCTTGTAGGGCAAGATAAATTTCTACGCCCCATTGCCTGTGTATCTTATTTTTTAATTGCGTGCAAAAATATTTTTTTTTTGTTTTTGAACATCTGATTTTAAAACTTTGAGTTCCAAATTCTCTCTCCTCTTCCCTTCCCACCCATCCCTCCCTAAGAAGTCGAGCAATTCAACATAGGCCACATGTGTATCATTATGTATAACCATTCCATAATACTCATGCTGTGAAAGACTAACTACATTTTGCTCCTTCCCAACCCATCCCGCTTTTATTGAATTTTCTCCCTTGACCCTGTCCCCTTTCCAAAGTGTTTGTTTTGATTACCTCCACCCCCATCTGCCCTCCCCTCCATCATCCCCCCCCTTTTATTTTTTTTTCTTCCTCCCTCTTCTTTCCTGTGGGGTAAGATACACAACTGAGTATGTATGGTATTCCCTCCTCAGGCCAAATCTGATGAGAGCAAGGTTGACTCATTCCCCCCTCACCTGCCCTCTCCCCTCCTCCCACAGAACTGCTTCCTCTTGACACCTTTATGCGAGATAATCCACCCCATTCTATCTCTCCCTATCTCCCTCTCTCAGTATGATGCTCTCTCATCCCTTAATTTCATTTTATTTCTTTTAGATATCTTCCCTTCATCTTCAACTCACCCTGTGTCACACATATATATACACATAGATATATACATACACATTCACTTATATATATACATAAACATATATATATATATGCATATTCCCTTTAGCTACCCTAATACTGAGGTCTCATGAATCATCCATGTCCTCTTTCCATGTAGGAATGTAAACAAAACAGTTCAACTTTAGTAAGTCCCTTGCAATTTCTGTTTCTTGATTACCTTTTCATGCTTCTCTTGATTCTTGTGTTTGAAAGTCAAATTTTCTATTCAGTTCTGGTCTTTTCACTGAGAAAGCTTGAAAGTCCTCTATTTTATTGAAAATCCATATTTTGCCTTGGAGCATGATACTCAGTTTTGCTGGGTAGGTGATTCTAGGTTTTAATCCTAGCTCCATTGACCTCTGGAATATCGTATTCCAAGCCTTTCGATCTCTTAATGTAGAAGCTGCCAGATCCTGGGTTATTCTGATTGGATTTCCACAATACTCAAATTGTTTCTTTCTGGCTGCTTGCAGTATTTTCTCCTTGATCTGGGAGCTCTGGAATTTGGCGACAATATTCCTAGGAGATTTCTTTTTGGGATCTATTTGAGGAGGCGTTCGATGGATTCTTTCAATTTCTATTTTGCCCCGTGGCTCTAGAATATCAGGGCAGTTCTCCTTCATAATTTCTCGAAAGATGATATCTAGGCTCTTTTTTTGATCATGGCTTTCAGGTAGTCCAATTATTTTTAAATTATCTCTCCTGGATCTATGTTCCAGGTCAGTGGTTTTTCCAAGGAGATATTTCACATTGTCTTCCATTTTTTCATTCCTTTGGTTCTGTTTTATAATATCCTGGTTTCTCATAAAGTCACTGGCTTCCACTTGCTCCAATCTAATTTTTAAAGTAGTATTTTCTTCAGTGGTCTTTTGGACCTCCTTTTCCATTTGGCTAATTCTGCCTTTCAAGGCATTCTTCTCCTCATTGGCTTTTTGGAGCTCTTTTGCCATTTGAGTTAGTCTGTTTTTTAAGGTATTGTTTTCTTCAGTGTATTTTTCAGTATTTTTTTGGGTCTCCTTTAGCAAGTCATTGACTTGTTTTTCATGGTTTTCTCGCATCCTTCTCATTTCTCTTCCCAATTTTTCCTCTACTTCTCTAACTTGCTTTTCCAAATCCTTTTTGAGCTCTTCCATGGCCTGGGACCAGTTCATGTTTTTCTTGGAGGTTTCTGTTGTAGGCTCTTTGACTTTATTAATTTCTTCTGTCTGTATGTTTTGGTCTTCTTTGTCAGCAAAGAAATAATGCAGAGTCTGAGACTGAATCTCGGTGCGTTTTCGCTGCCTGGCCATAATCCCAGCCAACTAACTTGACCTTTGAGTTTTTCAGTGGGGTATGACTGCTTGTAGACTACAGAGTTCTATGTTCCTCGTTTGGGGGGGAGGTGCCAGCTCTGCCACACCAGCACTGCTCCTTCCCCAAGGACCCCCAACCCGAACTGGGCTCAGATCTTCGGCAGGCTGTACACCCCTGCTCTGATCCGCCACTTAATTCCTCCCACCAGGTGGGCCTGGAGCCAGAAGCAGCAATAGCCTAGATGCCCCACCTCCGCTGCCCCCGGGGCTGGAAGCTGAACCAGGAACTCCTTCCACTCCCGCAGCTTTTCCCACTAACCTTCTCAGCAGTCTTTGGTGTTTGCGGGTTGAGAAGTCTCGTAGCTGCCGCAGCTCACTGAATCAGGGCGCTAGGGCCCCCTCCGCCCGGCTTCTGGTCTGGATGGTCCAAGTCGCTCAGGCTGGGCTCTGCTCCACTCCGTTCCCAGCTCCCAGCTCCGTGCAGGATAGACCTCACCCAGAGACCATCCAGGCTGTCCTGGGCTGGAGCCCTGCTTCCCTCTGCTGTTCTGTGGCTTCTGCCGTTCTAGAATTGGTTCAGAGCCATTTTTTATAGGTTTTTGGAGGGGCTCGGCAGGGAGCTCAGGCTGGTCCCTGCTTTCCAGCCGCCATCTTGGCTCCGCCCCCCCCACATTGTATCATATTTAAGGTAATCGTTGTGCTTGTTAACATTAACCAGCTTTTATTCTCATTCATAGAACCAATAGATTTTTCGAACTGGAAAATAGATGAGAGATCATCTAGTCTGTCATTTTACAGGTAAGAAACCAAAGTCCCATATTTGTAAAGTGACATATCCAAGGTCACACAATAAATCAAAGTCTAGAACCTGGTTCTCCTAGCTGGGTTCAAGGCAGAGCATGGCTTACTTTTGATTTTTGTTTTTGTGTCCTCCCTAGCTAGAATAGTGTCTTGCACCTCATAGGCACTTAATAAATATTCATTGAATTGAATTGAACATATTACGACTTGTGTGCTTGCAAAGTAATGAAACTTTCACATGTACCTTCTAGAGTCCATTTCATTCTTATTTAGTTAGAAATCACATATTTTAATCTTTTTCAAAATAAGATAAAAAGACAAATAACATATGATGTTATTAATGAGCATTTTAAGATCACAAATTAGCTCCTAAAGTTAGCTCCTCATAGTGGCTCACAAAAAAGGAAGGCATGGGTACAGTATAATACCCATAAACTAAAGCTGGGCTCTCTCTGGCAAATATAACTCAAAGTAAATATTGTCTTGCAAGAAGATATGAGGGGGTGGATTAAGCAGTGTAATTACTATCTGCTGTGTATTCTAGGTTCTTTTTAAAGATTCCATCCTTTTGATGAGATGCAAAATCAGTAAAGGAAAAAAGTCAATATTTCTGTGATCCAGGAAGAGAATAACACTAATGTTTTGGTTCTGTTCAGCTCTTATGTGATGACTAAGAAAGGTAACTTTACCCACCATCAATTATTCATTCAAACCAACAAAAATTCAAGTCTGCTGTGATTATTTTTATGAGGCCATTTTTTAAACTGCATATTGTTCCCATGTATTATTGATCAGAAAGTGACATTTAAACAAGGTTGTAATTTGCTTAAATTGCACAATAATTGTGTTAAATTATCTTAATTAAATGTAAAGCCAACACTGAGCCATTGTCCTTTGTGACATCTCTCACATGTGAGTAGAACCAACCAAACCTGGAGTTTACCAAGGTGACCATTAATGGGACTGTTTTTGGTCTCTTTTGTCCTTAGGTACATACTTATTTATATGAACTACTTTAATCAGAATCTCAGACTCAATATTAGGTAGGTGACCTGACAGATTCAAAAATGATCCCTTGGATGGATTGATAAAAGTAGTTTGGAGGTCAAAGACAGTTCTGTATAAAAGTCCTATATCAGCATCTGTGGCTTGGTTTTCCCTTCATATACCTCCCATTCAAAGTGGGACTGGAGGGAATTATAATATAATTATCCCAGGTCTGTTCCTACTAGCTACCCCTCTGGTCTGATATCAGGAAAAATGTGAATATGGTTCAAAAAGAAAAATGTGACATCCTGTGTAAGGGGTAGGGAGGGAGAGTGACATTGGGGGTCTTAAATTATTCTATTTCCACTCTCAATTACATTTTTCTCTTCCTTTCCATGACCCTTCTCTCAGAGTCAATAGCTAGGGATGGTGATCGGTATCAACCACAGGAGTCAGAAAGTGGGTGATTTGAAAAGGATGATTTGGGGGGGGGGGGTGGAGTTCCAATCTGGGAAAAAAATAATAGCTGGCTAATATTTTTGTAACATTTTAAAGTTGGAAAAGAGCTTTACAAACATTATCTCATTTTATCTTCCCAAAATCCTTGAAGATAGGGGTTACTGTTATATACATTTTAGAGATGAGGAAACTAAGGCAGATGGAGGTTAGGTTACTCACCCAGGGTCACACAGATAGTAAATGTTTGAGGCTTAATTCAAACTCAGATCTTCCTGACTCCAACGGTCATGGTCTATTCACTATGCTCCCTAAGGTGCCTAGATGTCTGGATAGCAATCCTGAATCTGAGAGCTGCTCATCTGAGTCAAAGTACTCCCATATCAGGGATGACTCTAGACCACTTTATTGAGCTTAGGGGGCCACATGGATATACTTTTTCCACTCTCTCAGTAGTGAAGTATTCACAACCCATAAGGAAGCAGGGGACAAGTGACTCCTTCAAATCCAATGCAGACTAATATCCAAAACCTGTGTGTTTTCCAACAGCAGAAGGTTTAAAGAAAGTAGGTGCTACCTTAAAAATGAAAAATTTAAAGGCCAATGAATGCACCTCTTCAAGAAGCTATCACCCATCTTTTCTGGCACAAATGCCCTTCGCTTGACCTGAGCAGACTTCTTCTTATCCTTTCCTTATCCAAAAGTAGTGGCCATCCATTACATTTATCTACATTGCTCTGACTCACTATCTCTGTTTAAGTGACTCACTGGGATCTGAACTTGCATTAGAGTATATGGTCTCTTGGTGAAGCTGATAAGGTTCAAGGGAGGAAATAAAAACAAATATGAAAACTTGCTGCCAGTTTTCAGGCTGGTGTCCAAGCAGGAAATCAAGTCAATTATAAAGCCATTTCCTGGGATCTCTGAAATCTTTATCTTTATAGTTGGGTGGTTGCAGAAGCAAGGACAAAAAAAAAGTCACCAGGGAGAGAGACATTATAGGAGGCATCACAAAGCATAATAAACTGGAGACAATCCTGAATAAATCTTACTCAATTTCTAGTCCTGAATGACGTTTGACAAAAATAGCACATGATACAGCATTTATGTAAAAATACGGATAGGAATAGAAACAGGACCTGTAATTTCATTGGTATAGGGGAGATCTCCCGGATGAGGAAAGTCCCTCCACCACTATAGTGCAGGCTGCATTCCTCTGGCCTTCTCCATCCCCAGGAGATTGTTGTTAGGTCCCCACTCCCAATTTTCAACCAATTATATTGCCTCCCATGCCTCAGCTCTGTAACCAATCATATTGATTTTGCCATTCATGCCCAAACACTTTTAACCACCTACCCTTCTTCCCCACCTACAAAGTCTCTTTCTTTGTTCTGTACTCCTGAAATACAAAAGAGAGCTGTCCGCAGCATTAGCTTCCTTAGCAAAGCTAAGATCCTATTTATTTGGTAAATTCATACTTTACTAATAAATCCAATCTTCTTCTTCCCTCCTGTGACTAAGAAATGTTCACTGTTTGAGGCCACTTGCAAGGTTAGAGACAGTGGACCAGACTTCTTTGGATAATAAGCCAGACATCCCTGAAGGATAGCTTGGTGGTGTAAAGATGTTAGACCATACTCCCTGGTGTCCACCCACATCCCTCAAGGATAGCAGATTTCCTTAAGGCAAGAATAGAACAGCGATTAGCAGGAAAACTGAATTTCTAAATTTAACTCATTACAGGCTAGATGAATTTCTGAACTAAGTTCAGAGACAAAGAACTGTGACTTAGGCAGTAAGAGGACAAAATCAACTCATTGTAAATAGGATCAGTTTTAAAAAGACACAAGTCCCTGTGTTTGGTGGAAGGTAAGGGGCACCAGTGATAATTATACACATTTCCCCACCAGGAATTCTAGCAAATCAAGGTGAGGAGGGATGGTGATTATGTCAGTGACTTACTTGAAGCTCTACCAGGTAAGACTTGTAACCCTACTCACAAATGAGGCTATAGAAACTAGATGGGCATTCAAACACAAAATTAGTACACTCAGATTCAAGAATACTTCCCACTGTAGAAAAGGGTGATTTTCTTATATTTTATGGCAAAGTTTCACTTCAAATGTCAAAATCATTTTGGCCCTCAAGTAATCATAGGGTATCAGTTTTAAAAGGTCCATTTTAAACATACCTAGGATTAGATCTCACTTTAAGAAAGTGTTATCTAAGCAACCATTATTAAAACTATATGAAATGATAGGTGTTGACAAAGTCTAAGAAGCAGTCTTGAAAAAAAATAGAATCACCGAATCATTCATTAATAATCTAGAATTAGAAGTGACCTTAGAGATCAATCTCCTTCCACTCCTTCATTTTACAGAGTGAAAGGTATTACATAGAGAAATTTGCATTTGTTTACACCATAAAAAGAGACAGTTCTATATTTGTGTTTTCAGTGCTTCAAACAAACACAAAAAGCTATCACTAACAGCAATATCAGCTTTGAATATGGATTCACTTCATGTCTATGAGATTCAGTGTCCTTTTAGCTCTAATGTTTCATGATTCACAGAATAAAACATACAGACTCTTATCTAGTATGCCAACTATATATAATAATGTGAACATCTGTATAAATTATGGCTTGTAGCCTCAGGGGGGGCAGAGCCTAGATAGTGGCTGGTAAGCAGGGACTAGCGTGAGCTCCCTACCAAGTTCCTCCAAAAACCTATAAAAAATGGCTCTGAACCAATTCTAGAATGGCAGAACCCACAAAACAGCTGAGGGAAGCAGGGCTCCAGCTCAAGACAGCCTGGATGGTCTCTGCGTGAGGTCTATCCCACACGGAGCTGGGAGCTGGGACCTGGCAATGGAGTGGAGCAGAACCCAGCCTGAGCGGCATGGACCAACCAGACCAGAAGCCGGGCAGAGAGGGCCCTAGCACCCTGAATCAGTGAGCTGCGGCAGTTACCGGACTCCTCAACCCACAAACACCAAAGACTGCGGAAAAGGTTAGTGGGAAAAGCTGCGGGCCTGGAAGGAGTTCGCAGTTCAGCTTCCAGTCCCAGGGGCAGCAGAGGTGGGGCAGCTATACCTGCTGCTGCTTCTGGCCCCAGGCCCACCTGGTGGGAGGAATTAAGTGGTGGATCAGAGCAGGAGTGCACAGCCCGCTGAAGATCTAAGCCCAGTCCAGGTTGGGAGTTCTTGGGGGAAGGAGCAGTGCTGGTGTGGCAGAGCTGGCACCTCCCCCCCAAACGTGGAACATAGAACTCTCCAGTCTACAAGCAGTCATACCCCACTGAAAAACTCAAGGGTCAAGTTAGTTGGTTGGGAATATGGCCAGGCAACGAAAATGCGCCCAGATTCAGTCTCAGAATTTGGATTCTTTCTTTGGTGACAAAGAAGACCAAAACATACAGCCTAAAGAAGTCAACAAAGTGCAAGAGCCTACACCAAAAGCCTCCAAGAAAAAACATGAACTGGTCCCAGGCCATGGAAGAGCTCAAAAAGGATTTGGAAAAGCAAGTTAGAGAAGTAGAGGAAAAATTGGGAAGAGAAATGAGAAGGATGCAAGAAAACCATGAAAAACAAGTCAATGACTTTCTAAAGGAGACCCAAAAAAATACTGAAAAATGCACTGAAGAAAACAATACCTTACAAAACTACACTAACTCAAATGGCAAAAGAGCTCCAAAAAAGCCAATGAGGAGAAGAATGCCTTGAAAGGCAGAATTAGCCAAATGGAAAAGGAGGTCCAAAAGACCACTGAAGAAAATACTGCTTTAAAAATTAGATTGGAGCAAGTGGAAGCTAGTGACTTTAGGAGAAATCAAGATATTATAAAACAGAACCAAAGGAATGAAAAAATGGAAGACAATGTGAAATATTTCATTGGAAAAACCACTGACCTGGAACATAGATCCAGGAGAGATAATTTAAAAATTATTGGACTACCTGAAGCCATGATCAAAAAAAGAGCCTAGATATCATCGTTCAAGAAATTATCAAGGAGAACTGCCCTGATATTCTAGAGCCACAGGGCAAAATAGGAATTGAAAGAATCCATCAATCGCCTCCTCAAATAGATCCCAAAAAGAAATCTCCCAGGAATATTGTCGCCAAATTCCAGAGCTCCCAGATCAAGGAGAAAATACTGCAAGCAGCCAGAAAGAAACAATTTGAGTATTGTGGAAACACAATCAGAATTACCTAAGATCTGGCAGCCTCTACATTAAGAGATCGAAAGGCTTGGAATACGATATTCCAGAGGTCAATGGAGCTAGGATTAAAACCTAGAATCACCTACCCAGCAAAACTGAGTATCATGCTCCAAGGCAAAATATGGATTTTCAATAAAATAGAGGACTTTCAAGCTTTCTCCGTGAAAAGACCAGAACTGAATAGAAAATTTGACTTTCAAACACAAGAATCAAGAGAAGCATGAAAAGGTGATCAAGAAAAAGAACAAGAAAAAGAAATTGCAAGGGACTTACTAAAGGTGAACTGTTTTGTTGACATTCCTACATGGAAAGATGACATGTATGATTCATGAGACCTCAGTACTAGGGTAGCTGAAGGAAATATGCATACATATATGTTTATGTATATATATGGGTGAATGTGTATATATGTTTATATCTATGTGTGTGTGTGTGTGTGTGTATATATATATATATATATACATATATATATATATATATATATATATATACATATACAGAGAGAGAGAGAGAGAGAGAGAGAGAGAGAAAGAGAGAGAGAGAGAGAGAGAGACAGGATGAGTTGAAGATGAAGGGAAGATATCTAAAAGAAATAAAATCAAATTAAGGGATGAGAGAGGAACATACTGAGAGAGGGAGATAAGGAGAGATAGAATGGGATGGATTATCTCCCATAAAGGTGTCAAGAGGAAGCAGTTCTGTGGGAGGAGGGGAGAGGGCAGGTGAGGGGGGAATGAGTGAACATTGCTCTCATCAAATTTTGCCTGAGGAGAGAATACCATACATACTCAATTGGGAATCTTACCCCACAGGAAAGAAGAGGGAAGAAGATAAAAAAGGGGGGGATGATGGAGGGGAGGGCTGATGGGGGTGGAGGTAGTCAGAAACAAACACTTTCAAAAGGGGACAGGGTCAAGGGAGAAAATTCAATAAAGGGGGTTGGGTTGGGAAGGAGCAAAATATAGTTATAGTCTTTCACAACATGAGTATTGTGGAAGGGTTATACATAATGATACACATGTGGCCTATGTTGAATTGCTTGACTTCTTAGGGAGGGTGCATGGGAAGGGAGGAGGGGAGAGAATTTGGAACTCAAAGTTTTAAAAACAGATGTTCAAAAACCAAAAAAAAGTTTTTGCATGCAACTAGAAAATAAGATACACAGGCAATGGGGTGTAGAAATTTATCTTGCTCTACAAGAAAGGAAGGGAACTGGGGATGGGAGGGGAGTGGGGTGACCGAGGGGAGGGCTGACTGGGGAACAGGGCAACCAGAATATACGCTATCTTGGAGTGGGGGGAGGGTAGAAATGGGGAGAAAATTTGTAATTCAAACTCTTGTGAAAATCATTGCTGAAAACTAAATATGTTAAATAAATGAATTAATTTTTAAAAAAATTATGGCTTGTATTTATAGTTAGTGAATGAAATTTATGGTCTCTTGGTCTTTAAATCTTCCTCTCTGTGCCTTCTCCTTTCTTATTCTTCTGTCATTAAAGCAATTTTGTTGTCTAAATTAATTTCATGTATGCATGAAATTTATACACTTATTCATTTGTCTTTGATTCAGAGACAGTTAAACTTTATGTTCATGTCCATGAATATTAATTTCCCATGTAATTTCTGTATGTCAAGTATGTCAAAATGTCCCATAAAAGGTTTGTAATAGTCAATGGTCAACAGGAACTTCCCTATAGAGATATATTTTTCTTCATTTAAAGATGACTTTTTAATGTGGATCATAAGCATATATTAAATAATCTTTCCTTCAAACAATATTACTTTGTGAGCAGCAAAATGATGTTATAGAAAAAAGTACTAAATTTGAAGTAATGGATTTGGGTTCAAATCCTTTTACAAACCTTGTGACTTCAAGCGAATCACTCATTCTCTCTGGGGTTTAGTTTCCTTATATAAAAATGAAAAGATTAGACTAGCTGACATGTGAAGTTATTCTTTTCCACATCTAAATTTCTGATCCTATGAATTTCAATAGAAATAAACTCAACCCTGTTGCAAGAAACACTGTCATGATCTGGTTGAATGCCAATGACACATATAGGATGCCTAATAATGATACAATGTCAATTCCCCCTGTAATGTCATTCTGCATATCATGTTTTCATGGAACCAATTAACATTAAAGGGGATATAACTATAAATGGAAGTCTATATAATATACATGGGCAATTAGGTGGTACAGTGGAAAGGATGCCAGGCCTTGAGTCAGGAAGACTTCAGTTCAAATCTGGCATCAGACAGCCACTAGCCGTGTGACCCTAGGCACATCACTCTCAGTTCCTCATCTATAAAACGAACTAGAAAAAGAAATGGCAAATGATTCCAGTATATCTGCTAAGAAAATCCCAAATGGGGTGACAAAGAATCAGACATGACTGAACAACAATAATATGCATATTTAATATATACAGGCTTTCATGTGCTCCATGTGAGCTGTGTGTCTGTCACCTCTGCACTGTCCACATTTGTCCATACTAACCTTCCCACAAGGCCACTGTTATTCCTGCTATCTTACCCTACTCGTAACACCCAGAATGGCCAGCATTTTGGTTGCCAGGGAGAGGAGGGAGGTAGGCATCTATACAGAGGCAGGATTTTAGGGGCCGTAAGAAGGATGAGTAGATCTAGTAAGGGCAGAAGGGTAGGATTGGCTTCCAAGACTCCAGGAAAAAAGAGTGAGGCCTAATATATCACAACATCTCCTTTGTGATAGCTTTGGGAGTAAAACACATCAGAAGAAGAGGACAACCCTCCTGCCTCGCCCTTTCCCACCCTCACTAAAACCCCCCAAACATGAAGGAAAATAAAGGTAGGATGTGAGGGACGGTTACAAATAGAATAATACATGAATGTAATAGAAGAAGGAACTCCACTTTGCTATTGCAAGAGCCCTACCTTTCACAGGTGAAACATTTTTAAAAAGGAACTTAACTGTATAGCTCAAGAATGAGAATAGGAAATTCAGAATGTCCTTGATGCAGATGGAAAATAAGGAGTACAAAGGAAATGAACATTTATGATAAAAGAGCACCACAAAACAATGTAACTTAAATGACAGTTTTCAAAACCACAGAGGTTAAGGAGAGAGGAGAATTTGATATTTTGGAGTAAAACTATTGCATAAATACATCTACTTAAAAAAAAGTTCAAATCAAAGTCAATGAAAGTGAAATTAATACAGAGAATTATTCCCAGGTGACAGCAAATCTGCAGTAGCTATTATTTAATATGGTATGCTCATTTGAGGTCAAAATTAAGTCAACACATGTCTAAAGTCTATGCATCATTACCATCAGTGAGCACAGTCTCATGACACAGAGGAGTTGTGTCCTCATGGTGCCTGCTGCACTTGAATGAAGAACGTGCAAAATTCAAGTTAAGCAACCTTTAAAGGAAGCTAAAATCTCTTAAACTTCTCAAAATAATTTATTGAGGCAAAAAATACTATAATCTAATCTTTTTTAAAATTATAACCCCTTACAAATAAAAGAACTCAAAAATAGTTGTAGATAATTATTTGAAATTGTCAACAATTTTAAATGTAATGGTCTTTAAATTTTGAATTTAATTTTTAAAATTCAAATCATATCATTTCGTGATAGATAAATGTATAATATGTTTAAAGATGAAAGTTACTTGGGCAGCTGGAACTAGTGGGAACAAACATAATACAAGCAACTTAATTAATAGATATATGGAATCATTTTTAAAAAAGCTAAATCCAAAAAACACAAGCCGCTCTAGGTTTCATTGGCATTCTCAAATGCTGCTATTAATAGAAATACTATTTTTTTCCTTTCTATGAAAAAGGATCATTAGATTTGGAGTCAGAAGACAATGCTCAGATCCCACCTCTGCCACTTACTCCCCTTGTGACATTGGGAAGTCCCTGAACCTCTCTAAACCATTTTCAACCATTTTCTTCAATTTTTAAATGAAAAGATTGAACTAAAGGGCATCCAGAAAAATTTGTTCCAGTTCTAAATCTATGATTCTATGTTGGCATAAAATGACATTTTGACCAAGACATTGTACATATATATATATATATATATATATATGTATATATACACACACATACATATATGTATATATGTGTGTGCATGTGTACATGTGTATATATATATATGCATATATATATATGCAGAATATGTTGGCAAGACAACACTTTTTTTTCAGAGAAAATTAGAGGCTTACAACAGGCAAAAACAGACTTCAGCAAAAACTACATATGACATCAAAATGATTTCTTTCTTTGTAAGATTTTACATTGAATTTCTAAGGTTAAAAAGTCTCATTGGATAAAAGAAATGCTGGTGCTTCCTGAAGCCATTAAGATGGTCAAAATGATGCTCATTGAATCATATGCAAAACAGTTCCAAATGTTTCCACTTACAGATAATACAGTGAAAAGGTAAAGTGCCCTTATGTCTGAAGACCTTTATGATCAACTGTGAAACTAAAATATTCTAACTTTTCATTATAAGTGGATAAAGCACCAGCTGTAGTTAAAGATGCTCATCTGATTAAACATGTACAATGTGTTGTAAGAAATGGCATTACCTTGCAAATCTAGTGATGGCAGTGCTACAATGCAGGAATTTTTAAAAATTTAATTGGTGGATTTTTAAATGAAAATGATTTGAGATAATTGTATTAGACTTGGCAATGAAGGAGCACAACCAATGTCAGAACAAAATACAGGTTAACAAACAGAAATTTACTCTGCATATGATAATTGTATCAAGAAGTGTAAAGAACTACATCCGTTTTTTCAAGTTGTGAACAAGATTAACCAACTCTTGAACAAAACAAACTATTAAGAGGAAGTCACTTTTCCAAAGCTTGTAGTGATATGGGACTGAAGCAGAGAATACCTCTATATTCCTTTGTCATGCTTTCTCTTGTTCTTTGGATTGAGTTTGGGTTTTAAAAAAAAGAAATGATCACTTTTCTTGATGCTGATAATAAAAATCATGCAAAACAATTTTATGACCTACTTTTGTCTTGAAGTTTGGGTATATAGTGGATATCTGTAAGAAGCTAAGTACCATTAATACCATCATCCAGAAAGATAAAATGATTACAGTTATGAAAATTTGAAGTTTAGGAAAATAAATATATAAAATACATTTTTATATTTTCCCTATTTAAAATATATCTACCCTAAAAATAAAATTTTTAAAGATAAGGTACTGCTTATTAATCACTTATCTACAGAAGCAATTTTTATTTTATTTTAAAGACTTGTGTATTTCTAAATGTGAATATGTAAAGAACCCATTTGCCAAGTACACATGATACATTTGGTTTTATGTCATCTGAATTGGAATAGCAAATAACTAGTCTCATGATAATACACTGAAACCAACATCCTAACATGAAAAACTTATTTTTTGACCATTAGTGAACAAACAAGTTTTGGTTTAGCAAACAAATTATACAAATTTTGCTACCATTCATAATATTCTTGCATGAAGAGGGATGTTCAAAGAAGAAAATCCCCAAATAGAAAAACATCTACCAATTACCACCTGAAAGAGATTCTAAAATGAAAAACTACAGGAATATAATAGTCAAATTCCGAGTCCCCCAGCTCAAGTATAACATATCACAAGGAACAAGAAAAAAATTAAATATGGTGGTGTCACAATTAGAATCACACAAGACCTAATGGTGGCTACACTAAAAGACCACAGGTCTTGGAACAATATATATTGAAGAGCAAAAGGAGTGGTGTTGAGGCAGAAAATATCATACCCAGCAAAGTTAAGCATAATCCTGAATGAAAAAAATGAACACTTAATGAACTGTTAGACATTCAGGATTTTGTTTTAAAAAACTGAACTTAATAGGATATTTGACATATAAAATCCAAGAGAAATAAAAGGCACATATCAAAGACTAAGTACAAGGGACTCAAGTAAGGACAGACTGCTTACCTTTTATACAAGGAAATGTAAAATGTATCTCTGAGATTCTTATTAGTATGATATGAGTATGATATGATTTTAAAAACTAAAACCATTTGGGAGAAGGTAAAAAGAATAATTATTTTATACAAATAATTATATATATATATATATATATATTTTATACAAAATAATTATTTTATACAAATGAGGTCTGAGAGGAAGAATTGACACAGAGGAATTAGATGGAGGAGAGTTCTTGAACCCTACTTTCATCTGGAATGGCTTTAAGAGGATAGAAGGGTAAAAAAGTCTAAATTCAGAAAGAAATAAAAGGCTAAGGGATGAGGAGGAAAAGGCTAAGGGGAGAGGATAGGGGAGGGATTTCTAGGGGGAGGGAAAGGGATTAGAATAAGTGGGAGGTAATAGAAAGGTGTTTAGATTAACAGAAATGGGAGGACAAGGGAGAGGTTAAGTAAGAGGAGGGCAAAGTAGCAGTAGAAGTTAGTAGAGGAGGGATAGGAAATAAGAGACACAAACATAAAATAAAGATCAGGAGAAGAATTTATTAGGAGGGAAAAGCAGGGATAATCATCATGATCTCAGACAAAGTTAAAGCTAAAATAGATTTAATCATAAGAGAAAATAGGGAAACTACATTATATGTCAGCCATATTAATCAATACTGCTTTAGACTATTTAAACTAACTTGATGGTATAAGGATGGAATATTGCTGTGGTGTAGGAAATGACGAGTTGGTGGACTCAGAAAAATATGGAAAGATTTGGACTTATGAAGGAAGAGGTTATCCACCCTCATGGAAACAGAAGACAATGAAGTACAGTATGGTCTTGGATAGATGCATATGAATGCATATGTCTATATATGAGTATTATTATAGATATCTAAGCATATGTATTTGTATGTAAGTGTATGTATGTGGGTATGCATAGATATGTGTGTATAGGTATGTATGTGTTATATATACATATATCCATGCTCAGTTGTACCTTCTTAGAGGAAGTAGGAAAAAAGAACAAAGTAAAAAGTGCATTGCAGAAAAATTAGACAGAAGCAAAGAAAAGATGGACAACTCTAACACAATGAGTAGCATTTATTATACAGGTTTTCTTGAAATGGAAATTTATTGCTGTATATTTTGAATCCTCTCAAATTCTGCTTTTTTTCTTTTCTTATTTTGTATTTAAGTTTTTTCTTTTATCATGTAATTATTTTTTATTTAAGTTTAAAATAAATTGGGGGGCGGAGCCAAGATGGCGGCTGGTAAGCACGGACTAGAGTGAGCTCCGTACCCGAGTCCCTCCAAAAACCTATAAAAAATGGCTCTGAACCAATTCTAGAACGGCAGAACCCACAGAACAGCAGAGGGAAGCAGGGCTCCAGCCCAGGACAGCCCGGATGGTCTCTGGGTGAGCTCTATTCCACACGGAGCTGGGAGCTGGGAACGGAGTGGAGCAGAGCCCAGCCTGAGCGGCGTGGACGATCCAGTCCAGAAGCCGGGCGGAGGGGGCCCTAGCGCCCTGAATATGTGAGCTGCGGCAGTTACCAGACCCCTCGACCCACAAACACCAAAGACTGCGGAGAAGGTTAGTGGGAAAAGCTGCGGGAGTGGAAGGAGTTCGCGGTTCGGCTTCCAGCCCCGGGGGCAGCGGAGGTGGGGCAGCTACAGCTGTTGTTACTTCCGGCTCCAGGCCCACCTGGTGGGGGGAATTAAGTGGCGGATCACAGCAGGGGTGCACAGCCTGCCGAAGATCTGAGCCCAGTCTGGACTGGGGGTCCTTGGGGAAGGAGGAGTGCGGCTCTGACAGAGCTGGCACCTCCCCCCCAAAGGTAGAACATAGAACTCTGTAATCTACAAGCAGTCATACCCCACTGAAAAGCTCAAGGGTCAAGTTAGTTGGTTGGGAAAATGGCCAGGACGTGAAAACGCGCCCAGATTCAGTCTCAGACTTTGGATTCTTTCTTTGGTGACAAAGAAGACCAAAACATACAGCCTAAAGAAGACAGCAAAGTCATAGAGCCTACAACCAAAGCCTCCAAGAAAAACATGAACTGGCCCCAGACCATAGAAGAACTCAAAAAGGATTTGGAAAAGCAAGTTAGAGAAGTAGAGGAAAAATTGGGAAGAGAAATAAGAAGGATGCGAGAAAACCATGAAAAACAAGTCAATGACTTGCTAAAGGAGACCCAAAAAAATACTGAAAAATACACTGAAGAAAACAACACCTTAAAAAATAGACTAACTCAAATGGCAAAAGAGCTCCAAAAAGCCAATGAGGAGAAGAATTCCTTGAAAGGCAGAATTAGCCAAATGGAAAAGGAGGTCCAAAAGACCACTGAAGAAAATACTACTTTAAAAATTAGATTGGAGCAAGTGGAAGCTAGTGACTTTATGAGAAATCAGGATATTATAAAACAGAACCAGAGGAATGAAAAAATGGAAGACAATGTGAAATATCTCCTTGGAAAAACCACTGACCTGGAACATAGATCCAGGAGAGATAATTTAAAAATTATTGGACTACCTGAAAGCCATGATCAAAAAAGAGCCTAGATACCATCTTTCAGGAAATTATCAAGGAGAACTGCCCTGATATTCTAGAGCCACAGGGCAAAATAGAAATTGAAAGAATCCATCGATCGCCTCCGCAAATAGATCCCAAAAAGAAATCTCCTAGGAATATTGTTGCCAAATTCCAGAGCTCCCAGATCAAGGAGAAAATACTGCAAGCAGCCAGAAAGAAACAATTTGAGTATTGTGGAAACCCAATCAGAATAACCCAAGACCTGGCAGCTTCTACATTAAGAGATCGAAGGGCGTGGAATGCGATATTCCGGAGGTCAATGGAGCTAGGATTAAAACCTAGAATCACCTACCCAGCAAAACTGAGTATCATGTTCCAAGGCAAAATATGGACTTTCAATAAAATGGAGGACTTTCAAGCTTTCTCCGTGAAAAGACCAGAACTGAATAGAAAATTTGACTTTCAAACACAAGAATCAAGAGAAGCATGAAAAGGTAATCAAGAAACGGAAATTGCAAGGGACTTACTAAAGTTGAACTGTCTTGTTTACATTCCTACATGGAAAGATGATGAGTATGATTCATGAGACCTCAGTATTAGGGTAGTTGAAGGGAATATGCATATATATATGCATATATATATGTTTATGTATATATATAAGTGAATGTGTATGTATGCATGTATCTATGTGTATATGTATGTATGTGTATGTATGTGTATATATATATATATATATATATATATATATATATATATATATATATATATATATATATGTAAAAGAAAGAGAGCAGACACAGGGTGAGTTGAGGATGAAGGGAAGATAGCTAAAAGAAATAAAATCAAATTAAGGGATGAGAGAGTAACTTACTGAGAGAGGGAGATAGGGAGAGATAGAATGGGGTGGATTATCTCCCATAAAGGTGGCAAGAGGAAGCAGTTCTAGGAGAGGAGGGGGGTGGGCAGGTGAGGGGGGAATGAGTGAACCTTGCTCTCATCAGATTTGGCCTGAGGGGGAATACCATACATACTCAGTTGGGTATCTTACCCCACAGGAAAGAAGAGGGAGGAAGATAAAAAAAAAAATAAAAGGTAGGGGGATGATGGAGTGGAGGGCAGATGGGGGTGGAGGTAATCAAAACAAACACTTTGGAAAGGGGACAGGGTCAAGGAAGAAAATTCAATAAAGCGGGATGGGTTGGGAAGGAGCAAAATGTAGTTAGCCTTTCACAACATGAATATTGTGGAAGGGTTATACATAATAATACATGTGTGGCCTAGGTTGAATTGCTCAACTTCTTAGGGAGGGTGGGTGGGAAGGGAAGAGGGAAAGGAATTTGGAACTCAAAGTTTTAAAATCAGATGTTCAAAAACAAAAAAACTTTTTGTAGGCAACTAAAAAATAAGATACACAGGCAATGGGGCGTAGAAATTTATCTTGCCCTACAAGAAAGGAAGGGAAAAGGGGATGAGAGGGGAGGGGGGTGTTAGAGGGGAGGGCTGACTGGGGAACAGGGCAACCAGAATATACGCCATCTTGGAGTGGGGGGGGAGGGCAGAAATGGGGAGAAAATTTGTAATTCAAACTGTTGTGAAAATCAATGCTGAAAACCAAATATGTTAAATAAATAAATTGCATTAAAAAAAAAAGTTTAAAATAAATTAATTTTGAAAGAGAAGAAAATCCCCATAAACTGTAAAATATTGTAGCACCACCTTTCATGATACCAAAAAATTAGAAACAAGGTAAATTCCTATTGATTAGATGAAATGGCTAAGCAAATCACAGTACCTGAATTAATTGCATGCTATTGTGCTATAAGAAATGAAGAATTTGATGAATACAGAGAAGCATGATTTATAGTAAAGTAAGTTGAGTGAATAATATAACATACTCAATGACAACAACAATAAAAATGGAAAACAATCAAATGTGAATGTTGTAAAGTTACAAAGAACAAACACGGCTCCAGAGAAGAGCTATGAGAAGATGTCCCCACCCTATCACTTTGTAGGAGAAGCACAGGTGGTGTGGTACCTTATATATATATATTTTCTGCCTTTGGGGGATGTGTATTAATCACTTTTGCTGATTTTCTCCTTTTTTCATTAAAATATTATGTTATTTGGGATGGCTCTCTGGGAGAGGGAGGAAGAAGATTTGAGGAAATTATGTAAATGTAAAAAAAGATATCAACAAAAATGTATTTTGAAATATAGTTTTGCAAGAATAAATTGATGAAGCAAGGAAAAGAAGGAAAACCCAATTGTGAAAAATCTTTGCATCAAAAATCTCTGATCAAATTTTCTATCAAAGTTATATGGGAAATTAACACAAATATATAAAGCCAAAAGTTATTCCTGACAGAAAAATGTTTAAAGAACTACAATCTATCAACAATCATATGAGGATTTTTTTTTCAAATTGCTAATAAAATAAGAAATCAAATTTAAGCAACTGCAAGGTTTTATCTCACACTCAGAAAACTGACAAAGTCCAAAGTAGTTGATGTTGGTAGGGATGTCAAAAGATAGGCACACCGATATACTATTGGGGGATCTGTGAATTGCTACAAACATGCTGAGAAAACAATTTTGAATTATGCAAAGAAAGTCACTAGCTTGTTCAAATCTTTGAACCTAAAAAGCTCATTTCTAGACATGTTCCAAGGTGGTGGCACAGTAGGAAAAAATGGGCTGGGGAAGAACTCTATCTAGAAATGACAATGAAGCAAAAGTAAAAATTATTAATAATTTTAATATACCAATAGCTGTTCCCTGTTGTTGTGCTACTCTCTCCAGCACCCTTTTGGTGGTCTAGGCCCTTCCCATGCTTGAAATTAATTCTGTCCACATTCCTTGCTTATTAAAACTTTTCTTTTCCTTCAAGCTTTAGCTGATATACCAACAATTTCTTTAAGCCTTCCTTGATCAGTGAGAAATGTTTCATCTTTCCATAACCCTGTCCTGCTTCCCACTCTCTTTAACATATTCTATGTAGTTCTCACAAATTAATGCATATTATAGTTATTTGTCTACATCTTCTCCACTTACTAGTTTGTAAATATTTGAAGGCCAAGACTGGTATAGTTTTTATCTTTCTATCCCCAGTGCCTGACACTGTATTGGTACATAACGGTTGACTAAGAAATGGTTATTAAAGTATATGGGTATATAGAAAAACATTTGACCTCATAAAGAAATGACTATAGTTTGGTAAGAGAAGACCTATAATTGAAACACAGTTTTTTATAGATATGCAAGGGGTCCCAAAAGTCTTAGAGCTGTATTAATTTTAACAACTTCAGAAATATAAATGCTGCATGCTTAATAAATAATATTTCAAATGTTAATTATTGCCATTTTAAAACATTAATCTATTTCCAAGTAAAATTTTTTGTAACTACCATCTTGTGCTATACATCGCTTTAGTTTGTTTAACTTTCATCAGCTGCTACTGAGTGACTGAAATGATTACATTTGTAATCTTAGATTTAAGATCATCCAAAGAGGTTTTAATGCAGACACAACAGTTTTGATGTCACCCCAACAAGAAAAAGTCTAATGAAGATAGATAGGTGGCCAAGGTAATCAAGTAAGAGAATCTCCTCTAGTAATCCACTGGTCTGAAAAATTGTTGTACACACAATGCAGAATGACCGACTACCCTATCTTGTTAAAATGAAAATTTGATTTTTTAATTTAAAATTCACAAAAATTAATAATTGTATAAGAATCAATAACTAAATATTCATATAATGCTTTTGTAGACCTTTGGGGCAGCCTGTATAAAATATGAGAAATAAAATAAGTTAAAAGGGCTTGCTCAATATTAATGAACAATGTGATAAGGCTTCCAGAAAAATGAATTCAATCTTAGGCTGCATTAAGAGAAAGAATGTCTAGTACTAAGGCAGTGATAGTATTGTGTTCAATCCTGAATGTCATGTTTTAGACAGATCACTAACAAACCAGGGTATCGGGGAGGGGAGGGATGCGCATGCACAGGATGGCAAAGGGCGCTGGAATTACACCCTTTTGTTGGAGGAATGAATGGTTTTGGTGGGGAGTGAAGGGGAAGTCCAAGGCTAGGAGAAAAGAATATTTAGTGGGCACATAATTCTTAGTCAACAAAAAAAAATCAGAAGGCAAGGACCACAAGTCATTATTTGTAAGGAGAGATACTAGAGTAATCTATGTCACAACTGCTTAAGGTGGGGCAATTGTCTGGAGGGCTATCTCCTGAGCTCTGCTCTCTAGTGATTGGTATCTGTGTCTAAACAGGCAGGGCTCCACCCCCATGGAATCATTCATTAATTCATTCACTCAAAAAAATTTACTGAAGAGGCATGCTCTATAAAAGTACACTGTAGGAAATACAAAGTATTTTTTTTAAAGTCCTTGACCTCAAGGGGTATGGGGACATCCAGATGCCCAAAATACCCCCTTTTGTATTGAAGGAATAACTGTACTTAGTGGAAAATAAGGAGGATATGGAATCCACAGACCCTCCCCTAGTTTCCTAATTTGAGCCTAGATACTGACATAATCCCTGTATTTCTCCATAAATTGGGTTAAATTTTCCTTATTTATTTTTCCCGAAACCCAATAATTAATTAAAAGTCAGGCTAATATGTGGGATGCTACAGCTTTAGATTTGTGCTAGTGCAAGTCATTACTATATGCAATATCAAAACTTGAAATATTTCCATTCAGTACATCCTTTTTATTAGCACTCTATAAATCTGCTGTCACTGTGAGATCTGGTGGGAATGCCTGTAAATTAAAAAATCAAGTAACTGAAGTAACATTTCCACAAATTTCTCAAGCAATCTGTTCCGTAGGTTTTGAAGAGCTGAAACGCAGCCTCATCTCCAACAATGGGAAGTTACAGAGAAATGAATGACATTTCTATCATTTGCATTCATTCTATTGTTTCTCCTAAGTATTAGCATGTATTTATATTGGGAGTATTTCACACTGTCTTTAATAACAATACAAAGACTAGAGGTCACTAGCACCCTTAAATTTAATTCAAACCTCCCAATAGCCCTTTCCAAACTATGTTCCGTAGTGTTTCACACAATGGGAATTGGAGTCCCATTAGAGAAGTTTAAAATGAGCATATTTCTTTCTAAAATTTAAACTATAGTTACCCACATATTTTTAAAAAGAAAACACTTTTTAACATCTGAAAGTTTTTTTTGCTATGAAAGCAGGCTTTGTTTCCTCTATTTTGCTCCAAATTATCCCAGATCAGTGGTTCTCAAAGTGTGATCCAGGGACCCTTGGAGGTCCCTGAGACTTTTAGGGCCTCTCTAATGTCAAAATTATTTTCATAAAATACTAAGACATTTTCATTTCTAATTCATCAAATATTAATAGATAGAAACCATACAAAGAAAAGCTATTTGAGGGTGGAGGGTTCAATAATTTTTGAGAGTGTATAAAGGTCCTAAGACCAAAATGTTTGAGAGCTTTCTCATTGTTATCCCAGAGGCATTCAATACCCTCAAGTGCCAGTCTCCAACTCATAAACTCAGAGTATTCTGTGACAAAAATACGTTTGGAGAATGTAGTCTTGTAAGGATCAAGAATCATGTTAAAGCTGGAGAAGGCCCTAGAGATCATGGCATTTAATGACTTCATTTTACAGATGATGAACCTGAGACTCTGAGAAGAAAATGATTTGCTATAAATATATTTGTACCTATACATTCCTTGCCACTTTTTCTGATTCCTTTTGGGTATAGGTCTAGCAGTGGTCAAAGGGCATGTATGATATAGTAACTTTTGAAGCACATTTCTCAATTGATTTCCAGAATAAGTAGAACAATTCATAGCTCTATCAACCTCAATTTAAGGTGCCTGTCTTCCCCTCTAACATTTGCCATTTTCCCTTTATGGCAACTTCAACAATATGAGAGACATGAGCTGGAACCTCAGAGTTTCTTTAATTTGCATTTCTCTAATTATTAAACTAAATGGGTGCCCATCTTTTGGGGAGTGGCTGAATAAATTATGATATATATGTGTAATGGGATATTATTGTGCCATAAGAAATGATGAAGAGGATAGATTCAAAGAAACCTGGAAAAACATGAATGAACTAACACACAGTGAAGTGAGTAGAACAATATTGTAAAAAGTGAACAACTTTGAAAGATTTAACAATTTTAATTAACACAATGACTAACCATGATTCTAGATGATGAATAAAGAATTCTACCCTCCAAAGAAATGTGATTAACTAAATAGGCAAAATGGAACACAGATTTTTGGACATAACCAAAATAGGAATTTGTTTAACTTGACTATACATATTTGTTCAAAAGGTTACACCTGCCCCAGTGGGTTAGGAGCGAAAGGAAAGGAGAGAAAAATAAATGCTTATTCATCTTTTTAAAAATCGATTTTCACAAAAGAATTTAAGTGAATCACTCAACATCACAGAGCTAATTGATAGAAGAATTGTGACTAGAATGTAAGTTTCCAATATTCTTTTCACTCATCTAAAGAAGGCTCCCAGCTGTCAAACATTATTATATATGAAATCTACTTAGGAGAAAGCTTCTAGAACATTAATTTGGAATCAGGAACAAAATTATAGCATCACAGAGATGGTTTGCAGAATGTTACCAACTAAACCTGACTTAAAAAAAAAGGTTTTTAAATACCTTTTAAAACTTGCTATTTTCACACTGTCAACAAAAGTGAAAAAAAAGGCAGGGTTAGGTCATTTTCACTTTTATTAACAACAGATGAATTCTGGTTAGAGAGGAGAGAAGATTTAGGTGGGATCAGAACAACAAATGGCATTTCTGTAAAGATGTCAAAACAGCCAACCTTTGGTGACACTCACAGTGTAACATGCAGGAATACATAAGACTAAGGGGCTATGCAAAACTCTAGGAGGAATTCAGTGGTTCAGCTGAGAAGATCTGGGATTCCTACACATTCCCTCTGGGTTTGTTTTACAAGGCCAGAATAAATGCTTGTTTAGCAAGTTCCAAAGCTTATTTATTATTCAGAGGAGCCTAAAGCACAGAAAGGTACTATGAGTCATAGGGAGATTGTGTAGGACTTTGGGAAAAAGAAAGCCTCAATGAAATTGTAAAGAGTTACCCTGAAAGCAACCTCAAGTACAGTTTCCTTTGAGATGGGAGAGGGGAAAGTAGCTGATGGTCTGTTTAGGTGCTTTGTTTCTCTGTTTTTCCATGGATTTATGTGACTACTTGGCAACTGGTGTCATATATATTCTGTGGGTGGAACTGAAGCTTGTCGTATACTCAAAATCATGTTCTATATTATGTTTCTATGCAGCTTTTAGAGACCCTGCTATCCACATTTGAACACTTTAGACTCAAGTTATACCAACATTTAATTCTGGAAACTTAACTGGATAAATCTAGGTGGAGACAATGAAGGAAAGGAAGAGATAACTCTCCCCCTTTTCTGAGGAGGTCAGGCATCTAGGATCAAACCTGGTCCTTATAAACCCAAAGTGCCTTGCAAGACCCACTGTATCTGTAACCTTCCTGGAAAGCAAGTCAGAATGGATTAAATGTGGGATGTCTGTTTGCCCAGCCTAACTGTGTGTGGAGCCCCAGTCAAGTCTTCTGCTATGCCTGGGCAAAGAATGCTTCCAAAAGTGAATCTGAGCAATGATGACACGTGCTACTGATTCAGCCCAGAGCAATGTATTTGATCTGTATCAACCAAGCTCAGACCTTTGGCCCCAAGGAAGGGATACACAGTTTTGGGCACCTGAATGTGATGATCTAGTTCAAAGACAACAATAACCCTTCGTATTTCTATTCAAACTCTTCTACTGGCAACCACATTCCTCACATACCTTCCATGGTCAAGTTCACTTACAAAATCTTGTAGAGGCATCATACTTGGTTGCGTTGATGTGGATCCCTAAGGGTTAAAAATAATATTAAGGGTTGCTTTTTTCAGTACCTTGTGAGGTCCATCCTGAGACTGAGGGCATCCTAGAGTCTCTTCCCCTTATCTTGAGTTACCACATAACTTCCCTTTATCCTGGACCATGGAATTCCTTGTCTCCCCCACCACCTACCACCTCCACCCTGGGTCATAAATTTTCCAGCCTCCCTTATCTTGTGTCATTTCTTGTCCTCTACCTATGTCCTTATCTTGTAAGACTTATCCTATTCCTAAATCTCCAACCCCCATAAGAAACCCTAAAATCATCCCACAGGCTGTATAGCTTTTTGTGTACATAAGTCTGGTTCCTTCCCTACATCAGTGTCTTTGTTTAGCTCCTTGCTAAATCTCAGGCCTGCTGCTTTTGCATCAATAAAGCTCCCAATGGCTACAGAGAAGGTCTAAGTGAATTCTTTCACATTTGATGAACCAGCTTTCCCAGCTCTGACCTCATCAGTGTTAGCTAGCTTTTTCTTTCTGATGTTTGGAAAAATAAAACCTGACCTTTTTTTCTCATTGTTTCATAAAAATCTGATTACTAATGTCCTTGTTCATCAGCATGTTTAATGAAGGGATTCTTTTTTTTTCTTTTTTTTTTTTTTTTGCTTTTTGGCAGGGCAATTGGGGTTAAGTGACTTGCCCAAGGTCACATAGCTAGTACATGTGTCAAATGTTTGACGCCACATTTCAACTTAGGTCCTCCTGACTCCAGGGCCAGTAGGTACTCTACTCACTGCACCACCTAGCTGCCCCCTAGTGAAGGGATTCTTAACCTTTTTTGTGTCATAGACCTCTTTGGCATTCCAGTAAAACTCTTCCCAGAATAATATTTTTAGATAATTGAAGGAAATGCTAAATTTCAGACACAGGGTGGTGAAAATAAAGATATCTTTCCCCATTCTTCAGCAAAAAGAAAGAAAAAGGTTCTCCTCACTTTGAGTAGAAAAATGGTAGCTGGGATTACTAAGTTTGGAAAATTTACTTCATTTAAGGAAAACTAGATTTTTGAGGAAGGATGTAAAGGTAAGAAAAGAATTTTTAAAAAGGGGAAAAGCATTGTTCAAAATTGAAAAGAAACAACAGCTGCAGGGGACAAGAATCACTGTTGTCTTATGGGTGCCCCAGAGAGGTCTATCCTTGCTTTATACGCAACTAAGCCAAATGACTGTAGCCTGCTGTCTTGCTGAGAGGCAGCTGTGGAGACTGCCATTATAAACAACCGTTTTCCACTTAGCTGCCCTTGTGAACTTAGTCAAGATGTTGGGGCTAGCTATTGGAAAACATAAGTGGAATGCTGAGCACTGATCCAGAAAACTCCTCTACTCTCCCATGAGGCTGAGCAAAACGGTGAAGTTGGTGAAGTTTGTCTTCAGCACTCCTAGATGGTACTCAATGGAGCACCCTTGTTTCCATCTCAGGCATGCAGCAACATAATGTACTATTCCCTCAGTTCTCTATCAAAACCTAGTTTCTGAAAAATATCTGATGAACTTGTTCAGTTTTAAATATAAACATAAGGTCAATGTATTATTTTTCCCAGGGTCATTTCCCTTTAAACAGAGAATAAAGGAATGAAGCTATAATTATGATATCATTAACCAGCTGAACAAGAAGGTATTTTGGGGAGACCCATGAACCTGCTTGGTATCCAGGAAATCATACCATTTTGGTAACTGCTTATTCTTAAAGCAGTCCCAGTTAGGGACTATTAGAAAGAAGATTGACCCCCACATACCTATAACCTTAAAAAAAAAAGCCATCATTAACTTCTCACCTCCTTTGCTCACATTGGAAAGAACTGCCTTAGTGTTTTTGTTTGTTTGTTTGTTGTACCTATGCCTTTTGTTTTTTTCAAGGTTTATTAAAATACCAGTTGGAGTGGGCATGATTCCTAGAGAGTCTGTGATATTGGCCAGATGTTAAGAATCTGAACTATTGGCCAGATTCTTAAGGAATCTGAGCACTTTAATGGAGACAAGATGGACCTTTTATACAGTAAGACTGTGGGAAGATCTGGATGTGATCTAGGAGTGACCAAGTAGACTGGGGTGACTGGGAGGTAACATGGAAGGGGTCTAGATGGAATTAAGGAGTGGTGCTCTAGGGTGGGGCCAGGTGCAGACAATGATGGGCACAATGAAAGGATTATTAACTGGGAAGGGCTGGGTGACCCAAATGAACACCAGGGACCTGGGCCACATGGGAAAGTCCAGGGGTTTTTCCTTTTTTGGGGACCAGATCCTAAAGTCCAAAGTCCAGGGGCTTTTCTTTTTGGGGGTTGAGATACCATCACCATCAAATCCACCCTAATAACAAAGAAAACCAATTAAGTAAACCATCAGGAGTAAACAAATGCTTTTGATGGTATATGGGACATGGTACTCTCATAATCCCCTTCTCAGATTTTAAAGATAGTTTCATGTAGCTGGCTGTTTCATTACATAAATTTTGAACATTGACTCCTTTTGCATGATTAAAAGGAAATTAAATCACAAATACTATAACAATCCTAAAATATAGCTTCTTTATTTAGGAACTTAACCAATGAATTCTTCAATCAGAATACAACTAGATTTTCATCTGCATAAATACTCCTGATTGGCATCCAGAACAGGAAGTTAACTATAATCTAGTCTCCATTCCATTCCAGTTAACCAGTAAAATAGATTTTCTCCCCTTAATATGAACCATAAATACATGTATTGAAGCATATGTTAATGTTACTGTTGAAAACCTAATGTCCTCATCTCTTAAAAAGGATAAAAACAAGAAAAAAAATACAGATTGTGGTCTCTTTAAACCTTTTGTTGCCAATGCTAATCATTTGTTTATTGAAATAAAGGCTTTCGCTTTTCTCTATGATGCTACAGGTACATGAAATTCTGTTAGTTTGAACCAAGCTTCGCAAAAGTATGGCTTGTGACATTTCAGTTTGCTGAGGCTATTTTGAAGCTAGATACCTTTAGTGTTAAGGGAACAATTAACCTTGAAAACAGGAGGATAAATAGAAATAGTTATCAGTCCTGTACTCATTCTTTTAACACAGAGTCACTTAGGAGCCAGCAACCTTGAGCTAAAATTCATAAAGGGGAGAAAGCTTTTAGCAAATTAATGAAGGTTCTCCAGATAATTCTATTATGGTGTAAATATTTTTCTTATGTGAAGTTAAATATATTGAGAGGTACATTGTAAAGAGACCTATGGGGTGGTGGCTCAGAAAGTATTCAAAGAGTGAGAAAGACCTGGGTTCAAATCCTGTCTCTGAAATATGCTGGCTGAATAACCTAAGGTAAGTTGCTTAGCCACTTAGTGCCTCAATGCAACTCTAGGGCTGAGTGGCAGAGAAGGTGCCCACCTACATTGGCTGGCACCTCCTCACTGATGAAACCACAAGTCTAGTCTAAAAAGCTGACTCACCTACATTTAACACATACCAATTATGTATTATTTATTCATAAAATCTATATGATAATTTATGGTCACAAGTAAAAAATTTGCTTCACTTAAACTCAAACAAACATCCATTTTGTCTATGACCAAGGTATTTTACTTTCCCCAAAAGTGTAATTTTCTAAAAATTATTGAGGGGCATATAATATTTGCAGTTCTCATACTTGTAAAGTCCAAACCCATGGTCTCTTGCTGAGTGCCACAAATAACCTAAATGCAATACACTGAGAAAACCTGTTTAAATCTATTTTAGTTGATAATAAAAGTACAAACATAACATTAATGAATTCGCTAGCAATTATGACCTCTTTGTTGGCATTAGGCCAAGTTCTGGGAATCTGTAGCCTATTTTGCTGCCTTTCCCTTCATCTACTCCTCCCTTAGCATGACACTTCTATCTGAGAATAACTTGTGTGTTCAGCTAAGGCTGAAATAATCTAATGAAGAAACAAAAGTCCTTTACATGCTATGACCATGTGAAGATCATTCTTTGCTCTCTGGCTGCAGCGGCACTTTGAAAAGCCTGTCTTTTGAGAAGCTGCTTCTCCTGGCTTGCAGCCTTTGCTCAGAAATGTTACCTTAGAGCTGCACATCCGCCAGTCTTTAAGCTGCTGTTGTTTCCCAGCAGTTCACCAGACTATGCCACATTGTTTAAAGCTGTGCCTCAAGGCATCCTTCAAGGTGGTCCCTCTACCCTGCCTGGGCTTAGCTGCTCCCACTTCAGTTTACTGTGCTCTTCTCAACAAGAAAAGAAGACGCAAAATGTATTTTTAAAAATGAGTGTCACATTTGGAAACACCTTTCCTAGGAACTAAAGATATACCAAATAAATAAATAAATCCTAGGATATAATATCCATAATAGCCACCAGACTGGTATTATGAAAAGAAGGAAAAAATACCTTAGTAGTTGATGTTGTGACCTCATTAAAATTTATGGGATCTTTTAAATCTAGATTTTGATGCAGTGTTTGGTATAGTGTGTGTGTGTGTGTGTGTGTGTGTGTGTGTGTGTTCATATGAATGTACCTGTACTTTTCTGTGGTTGACTGGACTGAAAGGAGAGAAGAGGAATCAATGTAGCAATCTTTATAATACCAAGGGAGCTACACCAAAGCGCCAAGAGCTATACAGTCCAGAAACCTCTAACCAACTTTAGTCACTAAAATGACTGGATCTTAGGAAATAGAAACTCATTTACATAGCTTGATTTCTTACAATGTCCTGATGCAGCCCTGTTCCGAATTTCACTACTTTGATTTACAATAAATGAAGGAAAGTAATAAATTGGGAGCTTTCTTACTGAACCCACTAGAGGTTTATTTGAAATTTAGATGTATTGACTGGAGACTTTTATGAATTTCTGGAAATTGATGTTGATATTTCTCCGGAATGAATCATTGGTGATCAAAAAAGAGCTAGAAATTCTTCATATTATGGTAAAGTTCAGTAACTAATTGACTTAGCATTCCACTATTCACTGATATAACAGATATTGAAATAAGGGGAAAATGAGGGGTAGAGGAGAGGACAGAGAAAAGAGAAGACACAGGAAGATATGTAATAGAGGAGGAAGGAGTAGAAAAAGATATACAAACAGAATGAAGGAAAGAATGAAAAGGACACAGAAGGAGACTAAGGTAGAAAGAGAGAAGGGAAAAAGAGAGGACAAAATAGGATAATGGGCTGGTGATAGTGTAAGAAAGGAAAGGGAATAAGGGAAAAGGGAGGGAGGAGAAAGAAAGGGAGGAAGAGGCATATTTTTGAAGACACGAATTTTGCCAAATGTTACAACACTGAAAGAACACACAGATCAAAGCTTAGTTGGTAATCAGTACATAGTAGTTACTGAACATCTACTATGTGCTCAATACTGTATTAGGTGTTTGGGGGGAGAGGAGAAGGTACAGAAGCAGTCCAGCAAAAACAAAACAAAAACAAAAGAAGGCCATTCTTTCTGGACCCCAATTTTCCCCTGGCCTTAGAATATTTATTTTCCCATATTTTTCTGTGATCAAAAGGAAAAAGGGGGACAATATGGCATGTATTTAAGGCTTTATCTATTATGGATATAACATACTTTGAGACCTTACAGAATACAATTTCAAAATAAAAGAATGATTCCAAAGTTTTAAAACTGTAGTACTTGGTTACATTTCTGAAACTGTCCCACTTTTTTGTTTATTTAGTGAAATCAGAAGTAAATTCTTTGATCCCATGCCTTCTTCCTCAAACAAAGTTCATTCCCATTTTTGAAGTGCAGTCAGCATGGAGGTCTAAGACATGAAAAGACAAACTAGACTTACTAGCATAAGGTTATACTCTGTAATATGAAAATGTTAAACTCATACAATGGAGGACTGGTACTACTTAACTGGAAAAATTACATGTAAGAGTCCACTCTCAGTAGGTTAATGGGTATTTTTATTCACTCTTCCCTCCACAACCACCTCCAAAAAAATCAGAGAGCCTCCATCTATCAATTCTTTGTGATCAAACATATTTCTGTCTAAGATACCTGTTCTCTATTCCTGGGTCCCTCAACAATAGGGAAACTGTTAGGAAGTATCTGCAAAGACTTACAGGATATGCAGGGGTGAGAAGCAAGAGAGTAAGTGGACCAAAATAGGGAAGAGAAACATTCCTGTTCCTTTACTTCACCAGGTCAGAAACTAATTATCTTTTTTCTTCCCTGGATTATTTGATGAGAATGAATTCTAGGACTCCATTTAGTTTTTCACGGTTACAGTAATTCATTACGGAACTAAATTTGATTTAAAAACTATGGTGATAACCTATTCTCTGCAATATGTTCAAATTCTCTTGGGGAGAGAGGGTTAGAAAGTCACATTTAGTGCCACCTTAACATCTGAAAGTATGAATTATTATTATTATTATTATTTTTATTATCATTTTGCTGTTTGAAATACTTAAGTTCATAGTTATAGCAAGACATCCTGCTGCTGTTTTTTTGACAACATGAAATCCTCAAATCCAGATCTCAACAGTGCACTGTACATATGATAGATATATTAAAGATTTATCAAGCCCTTTATTCTGCCTCCCAGAATCATTTCATCACTAAAGAAAATAAATCACAAGAATCCCTCTTTAATATCTGAAAATTATACTATGCCCATCAGAGCTATGTCTTCATCAGTAAAAATGGGGTTCAGTGATTTTTGAAGTTCCTTTGAGTTGTAAATCCAATGTTTCTAAGTCTTAAACACAGTTTATTTTCTTAAGGTAACCATGCTTCCTCACAAATGAAGTTTACAAACAGGCAGGGAAAGGAGAGGAAGAGAAGTAGGGCAACTGTAAACTTTAGCCCAGAATTATCACAAATTCCTAATTAACAATGGTTGAATTTAAGATTAAACACAAGCTGACATGTATATATACTATTTCCTCTTCCTAAATCTTCTTCATCCCTCTCCCTGCTGAAACTTTAACCAATCTTAAGGACCCAACTTTAATGCTTCCTATATTAACTTCTATAGAATTCCATTGGTACCAATTGTTTGCCATTTGTTATCTTCTACCCTTGATAAAGGGGATAAAAGGGATAAGGATCAAATGTGATAATCCTTGTGCCTGGCACATACTAGGTGCTAAGTAAATGTGTATTCCCATCTCTTCCCCCTTGCACCATAGTTGCTTATGTCTCTTCTCTACTACATTATGCATCACAGAGGGCAAAGAGTGATTTATTTGTTTTCTGTATCCCCTACAATTCCCAGTACAGTACCTTACATATCAATCAATTAAAATTAATCAGCCAGAAAATTTGCAAAGCACTGTGTTAGGCACCAAGGTTACAAATAGAAAAAGCCTTGCCTTCTAGGCATGTACATAACACTAAAATGTAAGTTGCCTCTAGTTTCATCTATTAAATACAGCAAATGTTTTGGGGGGAAAAATTCTAAACCCTCTACTAAAGACCTTGAAAGCTTTTTATCTCGATAAATAATTTTCTACTTGTCCTCTTTGTCCTTTGAAAGACATGATAATGAGGCTCTAATGCTCATGTTCATTGGGGAGAAAGCAACCAGTAAAATTCTCAGTTACACATCAGCATTCTTAGATCCTTATCATATTCTTTTTGCCCTAAACTCATCATGTCTCTTGCTGATAAAAAAAACCTCAGAATACTAATTAGCAATTTAGCTATGAATATGCATGATTATTTTTAAAAAGCAAACAACAATGTACAGAGGACTTAACTGTAATTATATCAAAACGATTTCCCTTTTGGAAAATTATACTATATAAGTGTTTGGAATTCTTTTTAAAAATATTATTAATATTTTCCCATATCTTTTTCAATTTTTTTTATTTTGAAAACAAAGCAATACATCATCACACAAAGCAATGTACATTATAATCATAGTTGTTGAACCAATATAAAATAGACATTCATTTTTCCCCATTAAAGAATTCAGAAAATATATATTGTGTTTAATTAATTACCTCAAACTTTTTTTTGCTGTTGTGATTTATAATTTTGTCTTCTGTCTCCCAAGTGATCTGTGAGTTCCCAGAAAGTAAACATAGATATATATTTCACCTTTTTTTGTCTTTGACTTCTTTGCAGTATGTGACACTGTTGACCATATCCTCCTACACCTGCCAGTTGGTCAATGCCTTCAGCCTTAGTCCATCAGGGATTTTTCTTTTGTTCCTTTTTAAGTTGTAACCTATACAATGTCTCTGTGGTAAGGATGTGTACTTTGGTCTCAGTTACTTTTTACAGAAGTAGGAGAACCTGGACTACATCTAATGCTGAGGTGAGCAGCATAAAGACTCATGAAGGATGCTGCCACTCACCTAGGCTAGTTATGGAGAAATGCCTCAGCAATGGGGGACTTCTTTACAAGGTAGGATTTGTCCACAATACTATAACAACACACTGGGGAAAAAAACTAAAGTCCAAATAATATTATATAGGAGCAAATAAAATATTGTTAGAATCTAAAAATTAATTATCTTATTTGCCTCTCACCAAATAATGAACACTTTCAGAATAACTCAAATAAAACAACTGGGAGGTGTTTTCAATAAAGATGAACCTTTTAAAGTTAACAGTGATTAAGCTAGTTCAACAGAGTAAGAGAGACCCCAGCTCCTCAAGCTGAGGACATCTGAAATGGGTCAGCTCATTACCCAAAATATTGTTAAATAGGTAAATTGAACTAGACAGAAGATATGAGAAGAACCTTAGTGCTATCATCTATGGAATATAATGACTAAAGGGAAAAGATAGGAGCAGGAGGAATCAGTTTCATCACTTGAGTGTTTGATGTGGAATCGGGTGGACCTCATCCAAAATTTGCTACCTGTGTGACCCTGAGCAAGTCACTTAACCTCTGTCTTCTCAGTTTCCCCATCTGTAAAATGGGAATAATTATAGCCCCTACCTCCCAATGTTGGCGTGACAATAAAATGAGATAATATATAGAAAGTGCTTTGCATATCTTAAAGCCTTATGTAAATTTTAGTTATTAGTATTATTACTATCATCATTATTACCTTTCATAATACACATTGACCAATGTCAGGACTCTTAAGGATAGCCTTTTTATAATGTTCTCTTTGTTATTCATTGCACCCATGCATCACTTAATGGCAAACAACTGAAGCTGTTCCGTCTATCATTACATCTAGGGCTCATGGGACAGTCACTCTAATATCTTCTATTTAAAGTAGACTTCTAGAAATAAAAAAAACAAGATAATGTCAAAACCAGACTGGCAGTGGCATCTTAAATCTTGGATCTACTCAATTTTCATTTGTTCAGCTAAGGTCACATCACTTTACACCTGGACTATCTTAATAGCCAATTTGCTGGTTTCCCTACCCCTAATCTCTTCTCCTCTTCCAAACCACTCCCACTAAATTGGCTGCAATTTAATGCAAAGACTGCTTTTACCCAGTTCTAGAACCTACAGTGAGTGATTCCTGGCTCCTGGGTGAATCGAATCTCCATCCTCTGAAAGTTCTTCGAAGCCACCTAATGCTTGCTGCACCAACCTCATTTACCAGCTTTTCTTATCAGTAGCTCTCCATTTCAGGAAAGAAAGCCACTTTGTGCACACAATTCATAAATTTCCAAGTTTAATATCTTCATATTTGCTAGTGCCTGCAATTTAACAAAGCCTCCTTCTCTCCACCTTGCCAACGTTTGAAAAAAATTCCTTTTTGTGGGGGGTAAATAAGCTAAATATTTTAGATTCTTACAAAATCATATCCGTCCCCACTAAATATATATACAAATATATGCACACATATATACACAAACATATGCACATATATACACATATCCACGTATATGTAAATATACTTTTAAAGAGTCATTTTGATCATTTAATAAACATTTATTGTTTCTAAGATTATCCCATATAATGTTGCTACAACCATGACCATTTCTCAGTGACCTTCAGACTGCTTTCTCTGATTAAATGTACTTCACTCTAATTTCCCTTTATCCATCATTATACATGGGCTCTGTTTCTACTTCATTAATTTATGTCTATTGGTAAACTTCTTTGTAAATATTCTTAAACATTTTTATGATACTATGTTGCCTACCCCAACTGACATCTTATTGGGAAGAAATCACAACTCTTTTTTGCCCATTGTATCACCTGTTAGCCCCTCTTATACTATTTGGCAAACAGTGCACACTCAATAAATGTTGCTGACTAACTAGAAATGAGAGAGAGAGAGAGAGAGAGAGAGAGAGAGAGAGAGAGAGAGAGAGAGAGAGAGAGAGAGAGAGAGAGAGAGAGAGAGAGAGATGTATACGTGCAGCTTCTTAGGATAAAGTTGATGAGGCATCACAAACAAATATTCAAGAAATTTTAGTCACTCAAAGTGGTTGTTAAGCAATTATGCTGCCACTCTTCTGTAAAACTACGGCAGGTCATTTTAAGGATTTGGCAGGTAGAGTTTTTCATTTTACACTAGAGATCTGGGACTTCTCTCTGTCTCTCACACAGTAAAAGATTCAGGATTGGACAGCAGTGACATCTGCAGCCCCAAGGGAGAAAGGTCAGCTCAATTTTTAATTTAGTTTTGGATTTGGGGCTTTCAAAACACAAGCAAAAATGAGTGTGTGTCTGTGTGTGTGTGTCTGTGTGTGTGTTTTCTCTTGTCAACCTGCATCTGGCCTCATAGCTGACATTTTTTTTAATGCCTTTTATGTTTGGATTGACCCAGAAATTTATAGCCATAGCATTTTGCTTCTCTCTTTTCATGTCCTTAATTCAACTTTTCTGATTTAAAAAAAAAAGTTAAAAGCATCCTGAACGTGGTTAAAATATTAATAAAGTAAGGTGAGGAGGCGGGAGGAGCATTCCATTCACTCTAAATTCCCTCTGAATATGTCGACTATTGAACATTTTAAGTAAGAAAAGGAAAAGGAGAATAATGAAGATAGAATAAAGATTGGGACTGGATCTGTAATTTCATCAGTATAGAGAACTCGTGGGTGAGGTAACTCTCCCTACCAAATAGGTAAGCACTTTCTCTTATAGTCAGAGAGTTGTCTACAACAGCACTTCTCAAAGTGTGGTGGTCCAGGAACTCCTGAGGGTCCCTGATACCCTTTAAAGGCATCCATGAAGTGAAAACTGTATTTATAATAATATTAAGACATTTTAATTTATAATACAGTGAATATTTATAAATGTAATCCATACAAACAACCACTTTTCGGTGGGGGTGGAGAAGGGTGCCTTTAATAATTTCAAGAATGCACAGGCATTCTCAAATCAAAACATCTGAGAACTACCAGCACAAAGAACACTGGGAAATTAAGTGACTTGCTCTAGGTTACACAGTCAGTAGGTCTCAGAGGCAAGACTTTACTGTAACAATATGCTTTAATGATAATATCTTTTTTGATATGAACTAAACTCCATGAGGTAAGTATCAAAAGTATTTTCATCCTGGGGCTGCTAGGTGGCGCAGTGAGTAGAGCACCGGCCCTGGAGTCAGGAGGACCTGAATTCAAATGTGACCTCAGACACTTGACATACTTATTAGCTGTGTGACCTTGGGCAAGTCACTTAACCCCAACTGCCCTGCCTTCCCCCCTCCAAAAAAAAAAAGGATTTTAATCCTCCCTCTTAAAGTGAGGAGACTATGATGAGAATTCAAGGGGCTTGCCCACAGTTACACAGCTAGTAACTGTCTGTATAGGGTTTCAATCCATGTATCCCTGACTCCAAATCAAGTAATCCACCATGCCACATTACTTCTTCATATAAGACTGAAACAGTCTTATAAACAGTCTTAAAGCACAGAATTGACTGAGGCTTTTGATGAACTAAAGACAACAATAAGACTTCTGTAGCTCTCTTGGAAGAAGGAGAAAGATAAAACATGGGAGAGGACCACTACTTAAGGTGGATGGAACAAAGATAAATAATGAAGAGAAGGTAGAACAACTCAGTCCCTATTTAACTTTGATTTTCTCTCCCGAGGAGAACTTCTGGTTGGAAAGGATAAAACAAGAGTGATTTGTGGATAAGGGAAACTTAAGAGAATAAATGCTAAGAGAGCACCAGGATGTGCTGAATGAGCTGTGATAACTCAGTCAAGGGTAGTGAAAGAATTTGAGAATATAATTTCTGAGTCATTATTGGTGCTATTTGAAATATCAAGGAAAATTGAAATGTCTCAGGACTAGAAATTGAAAAATGATGTCCCATTTCTCAATAAAGGAAAAGGGCAGATTCTTCAAACCAGAGGCCAATTAGCTTCACTTCTTGGAAAAATTCTAGAAACCATTATTAATTCCTTCTGTAATTTCTATTTGTCTGGTACATAGCTTGTTTGTACATTTTTTTTGCTTTGTTGTGAGCTCTTGTCTCTCTTTCGCCTTTCTTTCTATGTCTAGCATTTAGCTGGCACGTAGTAGGCAACTAAATATTTATTGACAGACTGAAAGAGATCAGGATATTTAGCCTAGGGAAAAAAATAAAAGTCAAATTATAATTGTCTTCCAGTATGTGATTGTATGACAGACAGAAGAAAGAGTAGACATTTTTGTGTGCCCCTAAAGGACACTAAAAATAGCAGATAGATGTTACCGAGAGACATATTTTGGTGTATTCAAGGAGAAAATTCATAACACTAGCTATTGCTCTCTCATGAAGTAGTGAGTTCCTTGTCACCAGAGGTCTTCAAAATAGAGGCTAAGTTTAGTAGATGACATCAATTCCATCTTAAGTATTGATTATACTAAGTGATTTTTGAGTCATTCTCCAATTATGAGATCCTATGATTCTATGGTTCTGATTGGGCTAAAATGGCATCTATTTGGCCAAGAGAGGCTGAAGAGGTATTTTGAATTCTTGGGCCCAATTCGACCAAGTTGTGATTAGAATCAACCCCTGCATGTATTAAAAGCCACAATAAGAAGTTTCCAGTGTAAATATTCAAGTAATTTGGTTGTTTACAAGAAAGTGTGGGAAGACTAGGTGGTCTGACTTCCTGTAATAGCTGAAGCCTTCTGAATTCCTCCCCCACCAACTACTAACTCCATCCCCCCCCCCCCAGAATCCTACCACTTGCCTTAGCAATGCTCAACCAGCCCAAGCAGAAATCTAAACTTCAAGCTGGCCCATCTTCTGTCAGGATGCCTGAAAGCTTACCATTATAATAAGGGTAAGGTTACTAAGTTACATGACTCCAGTATCTCTTGTAGATATGTAATAAGACAGGTCAGCAGTAGAAAGTAAGCAGGTAACTCTTGCCCAGTAAGGCCACATTTCAAGGAAGTACCTGAAAGCAATGTATAAAAAGCTATCACTACTGAAGAGGGAATCAGCCAGTCAGCATCAGGTAGAAACAAAGAGGCCAAGCCATCAAGAGAGGCAGGCCTTGCAAACATAATGCTTCAATGTGAACTGGAGGCAGGGATCTTGAACTGCCAGCAGGATGATTTGAATGACACAGTGACTTCATTCATTTTAGAGATTTCCAAGACCCTATGATCTTCTCTCAGTGTGATACCATCCAGGCTAGAGAGAAAACTGATTCTATAGAACTTTTGGTCTGTGACCAAAGGAAGTTTTTAAATTTAATCAAGTACTTTCTTATCTTTAATATTAGTACTTGGTTATATACTTGATATATAACCAAGTCTATCAAGTCTATATACTTGATACTTTTCTCTTTCCATGCCTTTTCCTTGGCTTAATTGCTTGACTTGTTCAAAGTAAGCAGATTCTATTATTTGGTGTAAGGCATGTCACATAAAGGCAACATGCCATTGCACCATGTAAATGGTACGGGAAGACAACATCTAGTTGACTTTGCCTAAATATCACACTTATTATGATTTACTGTGCTTCTCCAATTTTCAGTAACTTAGGTTCTCCAAGAAAAAGCTAGAACAACATATATCCTAGATTCTATTCCATTCATCTGACACATACTTGCTGTGTGATCCTGTGCAAGTCACTTAACCCCTTAATGCCTTAGACAACTCTCTAAAAAGACAAGTGGCAGAAAAGGTGCCAACTTTCATCAGTATAGGGAATTTCTTCATCTAGGAATATCCTGTAACAATAACATCACAGGATCCTACCTCTACCTCTATCTCTTATGTCAGATCAAGTCAACAAGTATTTTTAAGTGCTTCCTGTATGCCAGGTACAAGTCTAAGCACTAAGGATATAAATACAAGCAAAAAGAAAGATTCTCTGTCTTTGAGTATCTTCCATTTTAATGGAAGAAGACAACACAAAAAAGAGGAAAAGTAAGAGGAGAGAGAAGTACCTGAAAAGTCCAGAGAATGAAGGATGACTGCGCTGGACCCTTTCCCAAAATGAAAGATCTAGGAAAAATTCAGGAAAGGGAGAATGGGACCATTGTAGAGAAAGAGGAAGAAGGTGGCAGTTATGTCACATGATTAGTTCATTGCCAACATTTTGGGACTTATGGGTAAATTAGCCATCACGTAAATGGCACAAGAAGATAACATCTAGTTCATGTTGAATAAATACCACACTGACTATTACTTATTGTGCTTCTCTGGGCTTCAATAGCTGAAGTTCTCCAAGACTGGGGCAACAAATATTCAAGATTCTATTCTATCCAGCAACAGACAAGCAATTTACCTTGGGCAAAATGGTTAAAAAGGCCCAATTGCCTTCAATATCCACAGTCTCCCTTTTCAGCACCACTCCTACAACATCCCCTCCCTTCTCCACTCAACTCCACTCAAGGGGAGTCAGTACTACCTCTTTTTTTTTCTAAAACACCTAAAATGTCTCTGAGTCAGTTTTGCTAATCTCCTTCTCCTCCTGTCCTCAAGTTTTTCCTCAAATCATATCAGTTCCTCCCTTACCTCCCAGTCATCAGTGGTGTGGTGTCCTGAATGCTTTCCACTGCCCTCAGAGATTTTGCCAAGTAACTGGCTCTGTGGGAACACCATGGCCACACCTGCTCAGAAAATCTGAGAATCTGCTTCCTTCAGATAAGGGATGTCTTTGAAATGCACAGAAGGGACAAAAAGTTGAGAGATAAGTTTTACTCCCAGACAGAAACAAGGAAGTCCAATGCTCCTTCTGTTTAACTTCTACAGCCACCCAAAGAGTTCTTGGACTTAAAATTCCCCGAGTCAATAAATTCAACTTAGATAGCTATATGGAACAATACTGATTAATTTTAATTTTATGAGTGCCCTTCCTAATTTAAGGAATGGAAAGAAGTTGCTTTTCAGAGGGGGGCGGAGCTCCCTGATAAAATATAATTCCTAATATTAAATTTTTGTTTTATTTTCTAGAGACAGAAGTATATATTCATTTCCTTTCAGAATTTTCAGCTCTAGGATGCCAGGTAATAGAACTCCTTAAGGTGTTTGCTCCGGCCAGCCTTTAGCATTACAGATGCAGATACAGGTACAGACACAGCACTAAATAGATATACTCATATAAGTATACACACACACACACACACACACACACACACACACACACGTGTGTATAAGGGTTACATACATTTTTTAAATTTTATGTTGACATTTTGTCTAAATATTAGTCACTTCCCATTGACCCCCCTCAACTGTTTCACCCCAAAGAGAACACTATCTTGTAACAAAGAAACAGAATTAAGCAAACAAACTGACCAGTACCAAAAATATACATCTCATACCACACCAATAGTCATGCACTGCTCTGATGAGAGGCACAAGGCATGCTTCATCCCCATCAATTCTCTGCAATCATAATTGTTTCCAGCATTAATCAGAGTTCTAAAGGCTTTTAAAGTTGTTTTCCTTTACATTATTATGGTCACCCCAAAAAGTGATCCTCCTGGTTATATTTTTACTAGAACTTCACATCAGTTCATAAAAAAATCTTTAAGAGTTCCTCTGAGTTCTTCATATTCATTATTTATTATGGTAAAATATTCTGTTACCTTTATTTATCATAGTTTATTCAACCATTCCACAATTATTGGGCACCAAGGCTCTTTCCAGTTATTCATTATTACACAAAGTGGTGATTTAAACACTTTTGCAAATGTGGGAACTTTCCCATTCTCTTGGAATGTAAATGAGGGACCTTTCCCATTCTTCAGGTCCAAGGCATATGCCTGTTAGTGAATGTTTGGTACAGTTTCAAACTTTTCCAAAATGGCTAAGTCAATTCAAAAATCCACCAATAGCCAAAATCTGTATAATTTTAATGAATATGCTTAATTAATACTAATGAATGATATTGGTGATATTTTTATTTTATTAAATATATTTATATTCTACCCCTCAGTTAATAGCCAGAGGAAATTGGCACTGTGTGGACACAGCAATACCGTGGTTTACCCAGATCTCCAAACTAAGCATTGTCAAGAAAACAAAGGAGAAAAAAGTACTGGATTTCAAGTCACATGACTTGGGCTCAAATTCTAGCTCCATTGCAGGGAGCCTTTGTTGTATGAGTTATTTCATCTCTGTAGGCTTCAGTAAGCCTACAGCTATAAAATAAGGGAATACAACTAGATGTCTACTAAATTCCATGTCAGGTATAAATCCTATGATCTTATGAATATAACACAATTATCTAGAAGGTGAGAGTCGGAAAGAACCTTAAGGTTTAGCTAGTCCAACCCGCACTTGAAAAAGAATTCCCTGTAAACCTAATCAACAAGGACCTAGCTTGTCAACTCCTAACAACACATGGGACAGCCCATTCCACTTCTGAATAGTTCTCCACTTGTCAGGAGATTTTTCATGATATTTGACCTTAAGTTGGCCTCTTCATAGTTTCTACCCATTGACCCAGGTTTGGTGGCCCACTCCCTTGCCCCTAATAGAATAAAATCTACGTTCTATGTCCCTCAAATACTTGAAATCAGGTATTTTGTAGCTATTCAGTCTTCTCCTCTATGTAACAACCCGAATTCTTTCACTCAGGCTTCCTATCAGTATGAACTCAAGGATGTTCTTCACCCTGTGTGCCTTTCTCTACTTTATCAATGTCCTCCTGAAATGTGGTACCTAGATCTGAACCCAATCTCCCATATGTGATTTAACCATAGCATAAAACAGTAGGATTATCATCTATTCACATTCACAAGCATGAAATACAAAATCAAAACTTCTGTTCGTTTTTTTTCTGAGCAATAATGATAGACCATTAGGTAGAGCACTGTACATTAAGAGCTGTTTAGATTATGTAACAGCAGCAAAATACATATGTATACATAAATATGTGTGAATACATGTGTACAAACGTACCTATGGAGGCAGCTAGGTGACTCAATGGATAGAACACTGAGACTGGAGTCAGAGGTCTGAATTCAAATATGACCTCAGATTTACTAGCCGTGTGTTCCTGAGCAAGTCACTTATCCTCTGTTTGCCTTAAACTACTGGAGAAGGAAATGGTGAACCACTGCAATATCTTTGCCAAGAAAATCCCATAGACAGTAATGGTATGATATGGTCCACAGGGTCTAAAAAACTGAACACAAACACACATATACACACATGTGCATACACAGAGCATATACACATGTATATATACACATACATGTATGTATATATATATATATACTTTATCTCTTTTAATTCTCCCTCTTCCCAGATATGATCACAGGATCATAGATTAGAAGAGACTTCCAAAGTAAATTACTCTAACCCTTCAATTAATAAATAAGGGGGGCAGGATTTTCCAAGTCCTCTGACTCCAAAGCTAATATTCATCCTTCCTTTCTTCTTGCCTTCTTTCTTTTCTCCCTTCCTCTTTTTCCCTTCATTCCCTTTTCCTTCTCTTCCTTTCTTTTTCATCTTGCCAAGGCTGAAATGCAGAGGCTTTCACTGACCTGATCCCACTTGTGATTAGCACAGGACCTTCTACCTGCTCCATTTCCACCTTGGTTTAGCTAGCCCCTCCTTAGGCAATCTGGTGGGGCCTGGTAAAACTCCAAACTTCTCAGCTCAAGAGATCCTCCAGCCTCAGACTCCTTGATAGCTGGGATTGCACATATGTGTTACCACTCCCACCCTTCTTTTTTTTTAAGCCAATATTCTTTCCATTATACCATAGGACATTTATTGTTATCATCACTTTACAAATGGACAAACCAAAGTTTAGAAATGTCATCATCACAACAATGACAGTAACAATAGCTAGCACTTTACGGTTTGCAAAACACTATAGAAATGTTATTGCATTTTGTCCTCACAATGCTCTCAGGAGATAAGTGATATTACCATTTTACAGATGTAGAAACTGAAGCAGACAGAGATCAAGTGACTTGTCCAGGGTCACAGAGCTAATAAGCATCTCAAGCCAGATCTGACTGAAGTCCTTCTGACTCCAGGTCTAGAACTCTATCCACCGAGTCACCGACCGACCTCTACACAAAGTAGCTTGTCAAAGGTTATGTAGCTTCTAAGTAGTAACTCAAACTTAAGTCTTCTGACAAAAAGTCTAGCATCCTTTCAAAGACACAGGGTACCAGAATTCAAACATTGTATTACTTGTCTAATTTTGCATTTTTTTTGTTTGTTGCTTCACAGTTGCTTACACTGTGAACGTACAGTTTGAATTAGAGTATTTTGATTCTACATGGACATTTCAATTAAATTTGATGAAAGTTCCAAATTAAGACAGCTCTTTAAATCTGCAATAATGGCTGAAAAATGGTGACAATGCCAGCAGGCTGATCTATAATGTGCCTTTGCATGTCACCAATGATGTAAGGAAGACAAGGAGAATAGAAAAGAGGAGTTAATGAGAAAATCCATGGGAAACCAAGGTTCATTAATTTCCAGGCCTGCTTCATGAATGCATTAATGCTTAAAGATTAGTAGCATAATATCTTAAATAAAAAGTCATTAGAGACCTTTTGTGTGTGATACAAAAAAAAAAAAACATTCCAGCAATGCCGATCACAACCTCTATGTGACTGGCAAATACTTTCAATGTAGTATATAAGTTCTAGGGAATTACCTGGGTCATAGAAAATTTGGGTAACTCGACTGAGGTGATATCACTATCATCACCAAAATTTATATTCAGCTTTAAGGTTTGCAGTGTCTTAAACTCATAAATATCTAAGACAGGATTTGAACCTGTCTTCCTGACTCTAAAGCTAGCACTCCGTTCTACTAGCCAGGCAGCTTAGGTGTCCGTGTCTAATATTGACATTAATTGTCCAAGGTGAGACTTGAACCCAAATCTCCATGAATCCAAACCAAATACTTTATTCACTTGTCTGGACTTTTTATTCCATGCCACCTCCTTTAACAGAGAGAAGCGAAATGCTGGTGATCTTTCTCTTTGTAGTTCGTCTGGAAAACACTCTGCTACAGGTTTCTCTTTGCAAGTCTCATTTCAAGCTTATGATATCATTATTTTTTTAATTAACTCTTCTGTTCACATCAGAAGAAACTATGGTATCTTGGAAAGAACACTGGGTTTTAAGTGAAAGGAGCTATTTGAATTCTGACTTTGTTGCAATCACCTGGGGCTAATCCTTTGACTTTAGGGGGGCTTATTTTCTTCTATTGTCAAATGATGGGGTGGATGAGGTAATCCCAGATCCATTTGATTCTTAATCCTATGACTTGTGATCTTTGCATGCAATTATCCCAAATGCAGACTAGAGTTTGCAGAAGCTGGAAGCAAAGGACTTCTCTGCCCCCCACATAGGCTCAGTACTTAGAGAAGGTTCTTTAAAATATTCATCACCCTCAGGGAGAGACATGAAACAGAGTAAGCAAGCTTAGAGAGGAGAAGAAATGAAAGCTTTGCTGAACCAATGGACACACCTAAAAAATGATGCTGTTGGTTTCTTCAGCATTGAATTTGTAGTCCAGAACTCTCTAGTGCAAGGGTGAAAAGAGGAAAGTATAGAATGGAAACAATAAATAATTGTGCATGGTTATTCTGAGCTGATTTATGATACCCAACGATGGAACCTTGAAAGACACCATGGAATATAAATCATTCAACAAGCATTCATTGAGTACCTACCAGACATTTGTTAGGCTCTGTGGATGTGAGACATAAAACATAAATATATAAACATATAAAAGTGACACAGTTCTTGCCCTCAAGGAACTTATATTTTACCAGTGGCTAAAGAGCTATTCTTGGAGTAAGGTCTTGGGGTTAAGGCATGCCTCTGACTTTTTGGTTGGGTAATTATGGGCAAGTCACTTAATTTCGAAGTGTTCCAGGAAAGTGAGATTATAAATTAGATAGGTTTGCTTATTTGTATCAACAGAGGGAATATCTATACCAGGAAGCTCCCCGTGCACATTCAATAAAAAATAATAGCAATGAGGAGGCAGATAATACAATGGCACATAGATAATACTTCAAGGTTTACCAAGTCCTTCATATATATTACCTCATTTGATCTTCACAAGAACTCCATGACGTAAGTGCTTTTATTATTCCCACTTTAACAATAAAGCTGAAAGAAGTAAAGTGACTTGCCCAGGATCATCCAGCTAGTAAGTACCAGAGGCAGGATTCAAACTCAAGACTTCCTGACAGTAAGTCCAATGCTCTATCCACTATGAAACCTCCATAGCATAAAGTGTTGTGAATTCTCAAACTATCAGGCATATTTAAATACAAACATCACAGCAAGCATTCCAACGTTGACACTTGAAATCCTCCCCACCATTCTGTTCCGCAAATACTATCAGAAAGAGTCAAGTGCTGGCTCTGCTTTCATAAAGCATTCTCTGTCCAACTGCTGACCTACTCTCAGTATGCTAAAACCAAGGCTGGAAGCCATCCCACATCATCTGCTCTTAGGTAGCAGAGTGAGAGTTACTCTCAATAGCTATCACCTGACTTCTGACTTCCTTGTCATTCCAAATAAAGAAAAGATCACTGCAGAAATCCCTGCTAGAGCTGCTAGCAAGCCTATTTATATTCAATGAATAAGGCTGCATTCTTGCACCCATTCCACCTGTTCAATAAAACATTAAGTTTTCTGCGTAGCCGCTGCCCTTCCCTTGGCTACAGGCTTTTGTATTTCCTTTTAATTTTTACTTTCATATTCTGACAAATTCCAGAGTTCTACTCACTTTTAGACAACACTCTTACAGTCTGCCAAATAAGCATCTTTTTAGGTTTGGCTCTTCCCTGGTAGACAACTGAATGTTGTCACTAAGAGATTAACTAACAGATTTGATTTTCTTCCTGAAAGTCATCTAGATGGCTAGGAGACAGCTGTATCCCGTGACATGGAACTCTACCCAGGACTAAACAAAAAGGATGCAGCTTAGTTGCACAGTTGTTAGATCACTAGACCTGGAGATTGGAAGATTTTAGCTCAAATCCTGCTTCAAATTATTAATAGCTATGACCCTCAGACACTTGCTAGCTGTGTGACCCTGGGCAAGTCTGTTTGCCTGAGTTTCCTCATCTATAAAATGAGGTGGAGAAGGAAATGGTAAACCACTCCAGTATCTTTGCCAAGAAAACCCTAAATGGGGTTGCAAAGAGTTGGACATGACTGAAAAATGACTGAACAACTGTGACCCCAGGCAAGTCACTTAACTTCTTTGTGCCTCTCAATCTACAAAATGACAGGGTTGGATTCAGTGGTCTCTAAGATTTCTTCCAACTCTAAATTGATGATCCTATGAAAGTTAATGTGTCTAATCAGAAGGGTATGAACTTCCTCAATACCAAATGTTAAAAATTTTCCCAAATGAAAATATGTAAATCTAACCATTTGGTTACAACAATGTAAATGATTAAAGAGGTGTCAACATGCCCTATGGCCAGTGGTTAAAAAGACCTTGCTAAAAGAAATACACATGTTGAATGGCATTACCAAACACTCAGATTGCTATCACCTCTCAACAAATTCATATTTGCATTACAAAGGTCAGACACACTGGTCTACCGACTACTCCCAAGTGCAAACATAGAAGATGTCTTTTCCAGCAGCAGTTTAAAAAGTACTTTTTGGTGAGACAGAGCCAAGATGGGAGAAAAGGCATGGACTCACCTGAGCTCTCTTCAAATCCCTCCCAACACCTTTAAATAAAATTCTGGAGCAGGAGGATCCATAAAAGAATAGGGCAAAATAATTTTCCAGCCAAAGACAACTTACAAGGCCTGCAGGAAAGGTCTGCAGACCTGCCAGAGCACACAAGGCCCCAGGAAACCAGGAGCAGGCTTTGGGAGCTACTGAAGCAGTAGCAGCAGTGGCAGGGCTACTTCCAGAGCTCTCAGCCCACAGACAGTAAGGGAGTTTAACAATTGGTCAGAAGAAGACTGCAAGGGTCTCTTTGCTGGCACTGGGGGTCACTACTCTGGTGCTTTTCTCATACTCAGATCTGGGTCACAGTCCTAGATGGCAGTGCCAGGGCAAGGAAGAGCAGTAGTACACCAGAGCTTGGAGCAGCAGTGGAGCAGGGATCCTCATCACAGGCCCAGGCAGAAAAGAGTGCTTGTGGTCACTTACAGACCAGAGTACAGGCCAGGAGAGCAGTAAACACACCCCTCCTTAGATCATGCTACCTTGGAAGAACTCAAAACTTACAGATCCCTAGAAGTATCTCTGAACACAGTTGTGCAGAATCCCTGAAGCGTGGGACAGGAAGCAGAGCCCTGCTTTAGCAAAGATTTAAAAGTCAAGAAATAGGATGGAAAAATGAGCAAACAACTGAAAAAAATTCTGACCATAGAAAGTTACTATGGTGACAAAGAAGACCAAAATACACACTCAGAAGAAGAAATAAAGTCAAAACTCCTACATCCAAAGCCTCCAAGAAAAATATGAATTGGTCTCAGACCATGGAAGAGCTAAAAAAACATTTTGAAAATCCAGTAAGAGTGGTAGAGGACAAATTGGAAAGAAAAAAAGAGTGATGCAAGAAAATCATGAAAAAAGAGTCAACAGCTTGGTAAAGGAAGCACATCAAAAAAAATACTGAAGAAAACAACACCTTAAAAAACCAAACCAGGTCAAATGATAAAAGAGGTACAAAAATCCAATGAGGACAAGGATGACTTGAAAAGCAGACTAGGCCAAATGGAAAAAAGATTTACAAAAGTTCACTGAAGAGAAAAGTGCCTCAAAAAGCAGAATTGGCCAAATGAGAAAAGAGGCATAAAAAAGTCACTGAAGGAAAAATCTCTGCTTTGGAACTAGAGGCAGGATGGCCTAGTGGAAAGAATGTTGGTCTTGGAGTCAGGATGACCTGGGTTTCAATCCCACCTCTGTCCCTTATTAACTGTGCAGCAAGCTATGTAACCTCACTGAGTCTCTGTCATCATCTGGCAATTTCAATGCAACAAGCACGCACAAGGTGCCTACTATGTGCAATGTACTGTGCCAGGCTCTGTGGATACAAAGACAAAAGCAAAAAAAAATAGCTGTTCCCTTCAAGTAATGAATAAGAATGATATGGCTGTAGTAGCATCTCACAGATAGAGACGTTGTGGTAGATAGCGTATAAAGAGATGGACTCAGAACCAGGAAGATTTGGGTTCAAGTCCAGCCTGTGATATAAACCAACTGTGTGATTCTAAGCAAGTCTTTAAACTCTCAGTAATCTAGTATGGATAGAAGAGTTCTCTCATTTGGACATACCCCATATCAATGAAACCATAGGTCCAGTGCTTCTATTTACTTCTCACAAGATTGTTGTGAGGTTCAAATGAGATAATGCATATGAAGTTAATTACAAATGCTAAAGTGCTACATCAGTGTCAGCTACTACTACTTTCAGGAATGCAGTTGGGAAAAAAAAGAACATGAAAATCCTCAATAAAGGATAGACAAAACCCATGGAGACGTCGGCTGGACCACCAGAGAGATCAAAATACAACACGTCCGTTAGGCCTGTGTGGTCACCTTCCACTTCTGTGATCCTGGTGGCGGAGGATTGGAAAAGAGGGTAGAGGGTCTCAAGAATCACATAGCTTTATCCTATGTATACACAGTAGTTGAATCACTGGTGTTCTTAATATTTCCTTTCTGTCCAAAGGCCAATGAGTTGATATACTAATGGAGTAATCATATTCCCATTGACATAAATGTCATCATGTGTGTTCAAATATCATCTCTATGCAACCTACCCCCATAATCCAACCTTCATTTTTCTTTTGAAATCCAGCCCTAAATCACCAACTGCCCAGCAGGTGGGTAAGGGAGTAGGAAAAGAAAAATATCACCCAGTGCTGTGAATCTAGGTGATAGCAGTACCCTAGAAAGAAATAAAGAAGTTAGGAAGAGGGCTGGTTTTAGGGGGAAGACAATGAATTCACTCTGAGGCTTGTCGAGTCTGAAATGGATACAAGACTTCCAGGTCAAAATGTCCAGCAGGCAATTAGTGGTACAGGACAGTGGTTCAGGTGAGAGACAAGAGCTGGATACATAGACTTGGAAGTCAACTACATCATAAGCAATTTCTTCAAGAAGAGTTATAAAGTACTGGATGTGGCAAGCACTGAAGAATATCATCAACAATGCGATTGATTTTATCTTGACAGACAAGAAATGACAGATTGCCAATAAAATAGCTATTTCCAAATCAGCTTTCTCTGTGCAGTTAGATCACAGAGTGGCTAGAATAAAGTCTACAACCAATGCCAAATTAGAAGAAAAGATAAAGAGCAAGAAAATATTGAATGTGGCCATAGCAAGTCCAACTTTTAAATTCCTTTAAAAACTGTTGCATCTGGGGAAAAAAAGCAATAGCGAGCATTTACATAGTGCTTTAAGGTCACTTTACCTATATTAACCCTTTTTATCCTCACGACAATCCTGTAAGGTAGATGTTTATTATTGTCCTCATTTTACAGAGAATGAAACTGAGGCACAAAGAGATTAAGTGACTTACTCAGCACTGTACAACTAATAAGTATTTAAAACAGGATTCAAACACTGGGCCACCAAACTGGACTAAAGATACTGCCTATCTCTGTGGTTAAGGCATGTTTAACAGATAAACAATTGCCACAATGAAGAGAAATAGGTGATGCCTGGCTGTGTCATTTATTAACTATGTGATGCTGGACAATTTTCTTTAAATTTTTAAACCTCAGTTTCCTTATCTGTAAAATAAAGATAATGTCACTTGAGCTACCTGACTCAGAGAGTTCTTGCAAAAATAATACTTTCTAAACTCCAAAGCACTACGTCAATGGGAGCTAGCACTTATTAAATAAGTATTTCAAGGATGCTATAGTTAGAATCCCTTAAAGAGTTATCAGCTACATATGAAGTTCAGTTGGCAGTTTCAATGCTTAACTGTGCTAAAGTTTACTTACACATTTCGAGTGTCACACAGATCATTTAAATAAGCTGTCAAAAACTGCAAAGTTCAAGAATATGCAATCAGAGGTCCAGGAAAGCCAGGGTTGCATGTGCTGTTTTCAACAACTACTGAGTAACTTGATTAGTATGAACTAGAAAGATCAGGTAATGAAAATATACAGCTTCATCATGAAAATATGAAAATGTGAAGCTTAATTAGGAGATTTAAAGTAATGTACACAAATGCACCTGTATCTGTCTGCAAAAATATGCAAAGAAGTGGGTGATGTGAAGTAGGTAATGCCAAGAAGCAAAACATGTACTGAAGGCATTTTTAAAAATAGGTTCTTAGTGACACATGAGAATCTAATTGTAAAATTCAAGTTGAAATAGACTTCAGAACTCATCTCGAATAGGACACTTACACCCTGATTCCTACCTAGTTTGCCTTCCCATGAGGTTGCCAGAGATGTAGGATCACAAGGTGTGTATGCGGAATGGAATTTTAAGATGATCAAAGCCTCATTTACACAGAAAAGGAAATTCGGGCTGAGAGAAGTGCTGTGGATTGCTCAGACTCACAGAAGTAGTGGTTAATAGAGCCAGGATCTGAACCCCAGTCTTCTAACTCCAAATCTAGTATTCTTTCTACAACATCACATTGCTAATTCAACTCAATCCATTCATTCTACAGATGAAGGGACTAAAATTTAGAAAAATTAAGTGACTTGTTCAGCTCACTAGTGACAAACTTGGAAAAAAAATTACCTAACTCGTGTTCTTTTCACTACACTAAGTTGCTCTGAGTGGTCCCTGAAGTGTTAAATATGAAGTCCAACGAGCCAATCATATTCTTTCAAATAATTTCTCCAGTTGGTCATTAAGTATACATTTGCAAATAATCATACAAAACCTATCTATGTCTATTCTAGGCAAAAATAACTGGCTCATGAGGATCAAACTCAATGATTCATGGTCTTTCTAGATAGCCTTGTGTCAGCTTTGGATCCAGATCTCCCAGCTTTTGACTTCACCCCCTTCATGATCTCTTGTGTTCCAAAGACTCAGAAACTCCCAGGAAGAACCATCTAATACTTTCAGCTTCTATCTCCTTTCTAGACACTCTTAGACCTATCTTTGTCTATACTTTTCCTCTGGGAATGAGGCCTCTTGGGCTTGACAGGATACAACATCACCACCTGCCGCAAGGTTAGACATCCAGGGGAGTCCTTGTATAATCTAATCACCTACTTCCCTCAAGAGACCTCTCCAGCTACTAATACGGTACTTGAATTCATTTCTTCATAGTTGCTATACTCCTAAACTTTCTATTCTTCCCATCCCAATGATTCTGAATTCCTTGTTATGGTTGTATGACCTCCATTAGCCATCTCTCCTTGTTTTATCCCTTACTTCCACATTCCTCAGTCCTACTCTAACCCAATGTCCCACTCTAGTTCTACTCATCTCTTTGACTGTGCTCTTTGAAATGCCCATTCAATAGTTGCTAAACTTGCTTTCATCTTAGACCTTTGCCTTTCACATCCTCTCCATCTTCTGGCTTTCTCTAAGACTTTGCTCCCACCTGAGGATATGGCATCCCAGGCCATGCTTCCCAGTACTATTTTTTCATTCATATCTCTTGACTCACTGGTCAATTCCAAATGGCAATTCCATTGCCATTTCCAGGCTCTCCCTCTATCACCATCACTGAGTGACCTCAGAATCTTTTCTCCCTTCGAGGTTCATTCAATCCAAACTTACCAACCAATAAAGATTTTAGTAGCTAGTATCTGCCAATCCCCCAAGGATACACTCTTTCTTTCCTGAAGGAGTTCAGTTCCTGGCTTTAGTCTTTTTCTCTATCTCAACTCCTGTCTTTATAGTAGGAAACCTAAACATATATAACGATATCCCTTCAAATATCCTAACTTCCTAATTCCTCCACCTACTCAGTTCATATAGCCTACTCCTCACATATAGCCTACCACTCTACCTCAAATACACATAGAGATGCTCATATCCTTTATATTGCCCCAGTTACAAGTATGTCCTCTAAATAGCAAGTCACACTGCTACTACAATTAAAGTATAATTTTTAAAAAATTTGTTTACACTCAACTTTTCAGGAACATATCTCTTACATATACAACAGATCATATTGATAGAGGGAAAAAATGCCTAAAGATATAAGGGACAGAGCATAACAGTTCTTAGAATGGGCTAAGACTAAACCAAAAAAAATCCTCAAAAGTTTCATCTAGCATTTATAAAAATAGAGACTAATCTTATAATTTAATTGGCATAGGAATTTTCCAGAGGGAGAAACTCCTTTTTCTAAGACAAGTCGGCACCTTCTTGCCAATTTATAGTCTTAGATAGTTGCCTAGAGAACTGGTAGGTTACGTTACTTGCCCATTTTCACATAGCCAGTATGTGTCAGGAGCTGGACTCAAAATAAGTCTTCTTGACTTTGAAGCCAGCTCTCTGTCCACCATGCTGGGGTGCTTCTCATTATCTAAAACATTAGTTGTGCATACATAGAATGCTACACAATGCCCTTGTCTTTGTTCTCATTAAGTTTCTATTCTTTGGAAAAGAGTAGGATCTACTCCTGCAAGACCCAATGAGACACAGCTTCCTATAATCCAGTTTCACAGATATGCTTGCTGTTCTTTCCATACAACACTCCATCTCCAAACCCCATGCCTTTGGTAGACCCCTGTGCTTGTAATGCATCCTCACTTCTGCCTCCCAGCTTCCCTGATCTCCTTCAAGAGAGCTAAAATTTCATTTTCTTAATGCAACCATTCCCCTGCTACCAGTGTTTTCCTCTGAAATTATATTCTATTTATATATCTTGCATATACATGGTTACATACCCCATTAAAATATGAGGTCCTCGAGGACAGAAGTAATGTTTTTGCCCTTCTCTGTATACCCAGTGTTAAGTACAGTGCCTAGAATATAGTAAGTGCTTAATAAATGCTTGTAAACTGACTGATCACCTCTTCACTCAAGCCAGAAATGATCCTTCTCTCCTTAACCATCCCAAGCTACCTTACTTGGCCTCTTATATGCACCTAATCTTTTTCCTCTTGTATATTATATCTTTTGAGACAGCTACGTGGCTCAGTAGATAGAGCACTATGTCTGGAATCACAAGGCCCAAATTCAAATTTGGCCTCTGCCATTTACTAGCTGTGTGACCCTGACCACTGGAGAAGGAAATGACAAACCACTCCAGTATCTTTGACAAGAAAACCCCATATGGGATCAAAAGAGTCAAGCATGACTGAGCAGCAATGACACAAGTTATAATCTTTATATAGGTAACTTATTCTCTTACTAGATTGCAAGCTCCTTATGTTCAAGGGGTATGATTTTTTTTACCCTGAAAGCTCAGGGCCTAGATTAGTTTTTTTATATATATAAAGAAGATTCTTAATATTTGTTTAATCAAATTTAAATGAATATTTTACCCCTACTCGTAGGGTAAAGAACATTAAGTAGAATCAACTGTTATTTACTGAATAATTCTCATCCCCTCTAGTTCCATACTTATGACCCACAGTACCTAGTCCAAGATGTTTTAATAGACTTTTAAATTATCTGAAAAGAATATTAGTGATTTAATAATAATAAAAAACTAAATACAAAAGATAATTAAAAGGATTCATTCATGCATAACCTTTTGCTGTTAGAGAAGTGGTTTGCAACTTAAATATTCTGTCAGCTTATGTGCCTTAAGAGCCTAAGATGATTGACTCCCATTGCTAAAAATAGATGTGTGACGAATGACTGGAGTAACATATAGACCCATGGTGCATGAGGAAAATTTTAATTTGCTGTCAAACCAGAAGGTTTGATTCACTGATTACAGAATGCCATCCCCCATGATGCCGTGTTTAAAATCTACATTTATATTGTTTTTCACTAGGTTCTCAAGAAGGGAATGGATTGCAGGGCTACTTCCCAGAATATAATTAGCACTGCCAATTGCTGAATTGAGTACCTTGCCTTCGCCAACCCTGAGCAGCTTACAAGGCTTTGGCCATTTCAATGTGGGGGGTGGGAGGTGGAAGGCTGTGTCCTAGCAAGGAGATCATAAGGAGGGATGGGGAGCTAAGTGCAGGCTTGCTGACAAGAGAAGGCCTTAGAATATGGTAGGAGGAGTAAGCTATGATGGGACTCAGCTCTTGGATTCTTTCCCTGCAGGTGGCGAGATCTATGCCCAGAGTTCTATAGTCTCCAAGAAGTACATATTCAAAAGCCCACTAGTAACAGCAGGGTCTAGATAATTATGAACTGAAAACATTAAAGGCCTTTTTTCTCCTTTTAATTAGTTTTTTTCCCCAGCCAGTCTAATAATAATGACTTACATTTTGATAAATCTTAAGATACAGATTAAGTGTTTTTCATTACCAAATGAGATAATATTTGTAAAGAGCTTAACTGCTATATAATGGGTGCTTTTAAAATGTCTGTTTCCTCCCTTTTTTCACAACTGGCATATAGCAAACATAGCAGTATTCTTTTTTTTAACTAATGAAGAAACTGACAGATAAAAAGTTTGAATGATTTATCCAGGCCTCTTTTTTCCTTCTTCTTCAGTATGGCCCTTGATATAACATGTTACAGATGTGGAAACTTGATCCACCAGTGTAGATCAGAAATTTATGTGCAATTTATAGTCTCAGAAAGTTTCTGGAGTCACTGTGACTTGCTCACAGTCACACCACTAGGATATGTCAGAGGGAGAACTTGATTCCAAAGTCATCTCTTGATGCACTGCTTCATATTGTCTCTCATCCATAGTAATGCACCTCATAAAAAAGAGGAAAGCTCAGACTGAAATTTCCTGATGCTAAGTGATGTATCCTTCAATCATTCAATTAACATTTATTAAGCACCTACTATGTGTCAGGCATTGTGATAATATACCACTCTCTCTAATTAATAAATCAATCAGTTGCAATGTAGCAATCTCAACTATAGGTCAGGAAAAAAATCTCAATAGATTTGGGATGGAAGGAGAGCTCCCCTTTTCCTCATTTCACATTACTCAGGCATCTTCCTCCATTATCTGCTCCTCCACCCCTGTCTCACATGAAGAGATGCGCCTTCTCAGACTAAAGGAGGAGAGGGAAAGCTCACATTATTAGGAGAGCTCCTTGAGGACAGGGATTGGGGTTTGTATCTGTATTCCCAATGCCTTGCACAGTGCCTTACACATATCAAGTCTTAGTAAATGCTTATTGACTGAATGAATGAACAAAGCACATATCTGGGACAATGTATAGACATGTACCCTTGATCCTACATCATCCAGTCTTCTCCAATAGATCCCCCTCACTCAGCATCCACACATTCTTACTAATCTTCAATCTCTCCCTATCGGTTTTTTCCTGATGTCTACAACCATGCTAATGGCCATCCTTTTAAAAAAACACATTTAATCTGACCATTACCGCTAACTGCCATTTTATACCTCCTATCCTTCTTGAAGCATCATCTCTTAAAACTGGAGGGGAGGAGGAAGGTAGAATGTACTGAGGCTAGTGGCTGTTGTTATTCCTTTGGATTACCCAAAAGACAGAATGGGCTTAACTCCTTTTTCTCACTTTCGTCAGTACCTCAGGTGGAAAGGAACTTCCTCAAGATTTTCTCTCTTCATGTTTCCATTCTGTTATCAAGTCTTAACATTTTGACATGAAGAACATTTCTCATATCTGTCCCATTCTCTCTACCCACACAGATACCACCCTGGTGTAAAACCTTATTATTTTACTTCTGGGTTACTGCAATAGCCTTTTGGTCCATCTCTTTGCTCCAAGTCTCTCCCCTTTTCAGTTCATCTTCTATTCAGCTGACAAAATGACCTTCCTAAAGCTTAGGTCTGACCATGTTCCATGCTCTCACCCCCATTTCCCCCACTTAATAAATGGTGGTGGCTCTCTATTACCTGCAGGATCAAATTTAAAATATTCTGATTAGTATTCAAAGAGCTTTACAACCTAGCCCTTTTGTACCACTACAACCTTCTACTTTACTCCCCTTAATTTAGTATAATATCCAGCTACATGGGCATTATCTCCCAGAGTCCTAGTTTTTTCACTGGTCGCCCATATTTGTAATGCTTTCCCTCCTCCTCTATTTTGTGGCTTCCTTTAAGCCCTTGCTTAAATTCCACCTTCTGCAAGAGGCCTTGTTTTCACTTCCTTACTAGATTCTCTCCCAATCAGTGCTTTCCTTCTGAGATTATCTTCCATTTATATATGATATATACATATGTATAAATAGCATATGTACATAATTGTTTACATGTTTTCTCATTAGAATATCATGTCCTTCAGGGAAGAGACTATGTTTTAGCTTTTTTCTGGATCCTTAGTATTTAGTTAAGGGCCTAGCACCTAGTGCTTAATAAGTGTTCTTTGATTGATACACTGACAGCTTAGGCACTGAGTATTCATTTACATAATTGTAGATGTTCCTGTTTTATCCTCTGTTAGAATGTAGGGTCTTAATTAGTAATTATTTCATTTATTGAAGATGAATCACTACTTGAAAAGATACATACATATATTCATATACATATTATGATATATATATATATACACACACATATATAACCTATACACACATGTATTGCACACACATATATTGCAAAGTAATAGGTGTGAATACATTCCTATCTTGGAAATGTAGGGAAGGACATATAGGATATATTTTCAAGTAGTGATTTCTTTTCCCTCCTAAGATCTAGGAGATAAAGAAACATTTTATAAGGTGGTAGAGGTGGGGGTTATGTTTTAGTCCACCTGAAAGTCCACAGGAAAGGAAGGATTTCCTCCTTTCATAGAACCCTCCAATTACACAAAGAGATGCTTTGGCAGTAGCTACACCTGGGGTGGAGCTGCAAACCTTCCTAGTAACCACCAGGAAGCACTAGCAACCCCAAGTCTCACTAAATCTCCCGTTTGGTTCAGTGAACAGAATGTAGTCAATTGGCAGGAACAGAACAGGTTTGCATTTTTTTCCCATCATTGCTGTTCCTATCATCATAAATAAGAATCAATAGGCCATTTGAACTAGCGTATGCTCACAACCATTTAGCACTTGAGTGTCAACTATGTACTCCCTAAGCAATGAGGTCCCTGCCCACTGGGCTCACGATCTAAATTCAAAAGACAAACAAGGCACATAAAAATGGAAGAGGATGGTGCACGTCTTTTGGTTGAGGGAAGGTTAGGACTGAAGGAAAAGAAGAGTGCTAGTAAATTGTAGAGGTAACTCAGAGCTCACATTTAAAGAAAGGAAGCCAGAGACTATGTGAAAAGTTGAAGGGAGCCCACCCTGTTGGGCTCATCAACACATGCTCAATGAGGGCTAACCCTTTGGGCAGGAACTGCCAGGGCTGTCAGCCAGCAACTTCCTGAGAGGGATGCCATGACGGCTGAATTGAGTTCCAAATTGCCTTTGCTTAGCTAGGAAAAGATGCCAGCTAAAGGAAATTTTTTAAAAATCTAAGGCTTTCTATCTTTAAGAAAATTGCTGGAGAAAAGCAGTTTGAAGCTGGAAACTAGCCGCAAGATGCTCAATGCTGAAAATAAAAGATTAGGCAAGGAGAAGATGAGAGGCAGGAGGAATCATCAGAGGTAATGATTTGTGTGCAATGTGAAGATGGGAAGAGGGAGTTATATGTATGGAGGAGGACTCTCAAGGGAGGAGATGTGTGCCTATAGCTGACACACAAAGTGAAGGAGAAAGCAGAGTAGTAATGGGCAGAATGATTAGGTAGAGTTACAAAATCTCACCCATCACCCCAATAACCTGTAAAGGTTGTTTCTTCCATCTTTAGAAAGATGAAGGAAATTTTAAGTAAGATTAAATAATTCTCTTTTCCAAACTCATTAGGTTTTGAGCAAAAATGAGAAACACTGCCTCATTTGGAATTTTGCCTGCACCCCAAAGGTAACAATAATCATGGACAAATACCAAGTCTTGGTTTACTAAAAAAATATTTTAAAACCACTTAAATTTCAGAAAGAGTACCTCATCTCTTCTCCTGAAGGTTCGTTGTACAAAAATTCATAGATCTCTAGCTTTAGAAAGCTGATAAGAAAGATGTCCCCAAGCTTATGAGAACTAAGCTCTTATCCATGTTAATTTGTCATCCAGACGTGGCCCCAAAGGCAGTACAAGTGTTGGGAGACCAGCAATGCCAAATGGGAAGTGTTATGAAAATGATAACACGAAACTTGCTTGTATTGTTAATGTAGATATGGCAAAGATGTGTTAAAGATTCTCCTGTCTCAGAGATCTCCCTAAGGCTCTCAAAACCATCACAAAACCTGAAATAAAATTTGAATTAGACATCTATTCATAGAAACATTTCTAGTCAAGCACAGATGAGGCTATTGGAGGCAAAAATCAATGCTGAATTACGAAACATGGACACTTTTAACTGACCTGTAATCTTCACTCTCCCAAGCATTATGATCAATAGTATGTTAGGTGATGTTATTTCTTCACTAAAAATGGAAACATAAGCTAGATGGTATGGCGGTTCAGGACACAAACACTGCCTAGCATCTGTTGAGGAACCTTTCTCAACAATAATAATTTAAAAAGAGCTATCATTGGCAATCATAATAATAATAACAATCCAGGAATGTCTTTCTTTGATTTGCTTCTGGTGAGGCATCATTCTCAAAATTATTTCAGGAACAGCCATAATGGACTTTGGATAAAAATCTGTCTCCTAATGCAGTTACCTTAGGGGTGTATCCAGTCTAGCATGTCAAGTCAACAACCTTTTTTGTTCTACTACTGAAATAGCTCTAATTTGGCAAGTTATTACAATTTCAACAGCCAAACACATGGCTAGAATTCAGAACCCATGAAAATTCAATAGTTGATTCCACATTCACAGATGACATACTTATTCAGCATGCCTACAGCCACTGTTGTTGTTAAGGGTATGTGTACCCATACAATTTTGGCAGGGAAGTGCAGGGAGTGGGTGTAGGAATGATTTGAACTCAATCGGACAGCTAATATTTCTCAGATAGCAGGTTGAGTTCATATAACAAGTTTCTAACCAACTATTTGTAAAATAACCAGGAATTTGATTAAATTCAATCACCTTTTTCCTCACTACTTCCAACCCAAACCATTTGTGGTACAAACACACAGAATCTTAAAAAATTAGTCTGGAGATTGCTAGGCATCACTATTGGCCTGACATTTACCTTTAGAGACCATTGTAATATTTAACAAGAAATAAAATACAGAAAGGTTTTTTTCAACTGTTTCAGCTAATTTAAGATCTCTTAAAATCTATGTATCCCATTTATTTTCCACTATTCCCCAACAGAAATTCTCTAATCCAATTGATCTCTCTGCTATGAACTTACATCATTATTATTTTGGTCTTTAGTCTGTTATTGTACTCATATGGAATGTTCTTTCCCTCCATCTTGCCAAATCCCACCCATTCTTCAAGAAATAACCATGCTTTCACTTCTTCAGTGAAGCTTTCCATAACTACTCAAAAAGTACTCTGGTATCATTCTTCCCCAAATAATTATTTATCTAAACTATACAGTACTTGTATGTTTTTCTTCCATTATTTACGTGTTTTTGTTCAATCATTTGAGTATATTTTTCTTCTCTTCCTGACTGAAACATCAGGTCCTAGTAGGCAAGAATCATGCCTTAAAAGAGTTCTTTTATCACCTATAATCTTTAGGACAGTGTTGAGCCCATAAATACACTCAATTAACCAGCACTGATTGATTGCCTAATATGAGTTCAGCTCAGTGCTAGGTTCTCTATGGGACACAGGCAAAGAATAACAGAGTTAACCAGTAATAATTTAACATCTGGCTCTCTTAAGGAAAGAAAAAGTATTCGCAACACTCTTTTAAATTTCATATGCATTATTTAGATTCTCTCTATCACTTTGAGTCTGGAAAATCACCAACATTTCAAGCCCTGATTTGCAGCCATTCCCAATTTTCCATGTGTAAGAGCTCATACAGAAAATTTAACAATCACCTCTCAAAAACCTGCTTGAGCTAGCTCCAGCTTACCCATGAATAAGGCACCATTCTCTTCCACAGGGAGCTTTTCATTTCACATTAATCATGAACAATGACTTCAAATAAAATACTCAAGTATCCAACCTGTGCATTTCTTGATATGACTGTTCCTTTTTCCATGTGATCCTAATTTGCATCCAAAATTCTCCTCCCAAAATTCAGCAAACCACACATTTCTTCGATTATTGGCAAGAGTCCGGCTTCTAAAATATCTGTCAAACCCTATAATGTATGAGAAAGAAATGATTTAAAAGTTATTTGATTGGAAATTACTGTTTCTAGAATAAAGCCAAATTAAATTCATAATCAAAATGGCATTGTATATACTTGTGAATCACTGAGTCGTGTGAGTTATCACTACTGTTTGCTAAGAATGTATATGACAGGGAGTAGAGCCCAGTTGATAGATATCTGACCTCAGGGTCAGGAAAACCCAGGCTCAACCCGGGCTACGTGACTTTGGGCAAATCGTTTAAACTCTTAGTTTCCCAGGCAAATCTTTGTGACTATAAGTTGAAGAGAAGGTATAGACCTGTATTTGAAAGAATAACTACATTGGGAGTTTCTTATACCAATGAATTACAGTTCCAGCTCCATCCCATCCCAGTGAGATTAAAGTACATGGAAAGTAAAAAATAAAACACTGGGACCAATAGCAGCATCAACCCGCCCTGAAATCACTGACTTTAAAACAAGGATAAAGATAGGAGACAGCAGATCTTCAACCATCATATCAATGCTGGCCCTAAGAACTATTTATATGAAAACAACCTCATCTTTAATGTATACTTCTCCTTTGATTAGGTATCCCTTCACTCCCTCTTTGGTGCCTTTCCTTTCTTCAGCTTTCCTTTGCCCAATATGCTCTCCTTTCCACTCTCCAAATATATACACAGAGCATTCATTCTGAGCTTGGCTGGCCAGAGCCCCACCTGGTCTGACCTCCTTGGAAGAACCAAAGTTCCAGTCTTTTCCTGTTCTTCTGCTCACACAATTTGCTAGTGTTGTGTTACATTTTCTAGATAATCTGATAAATCTACGCTAATGTGGCCATGGGTAATAATAGGTTCTGATGAGCTCCTGTGTTATTCTACTGAGGTCATCAACCAAAAGAGTGATCATAAGGTTGAGAATTTCTGAAACCACATCAGGGCAGTGAAGAAGATGTTTAGAAGCTGACATATCTTTAAAGTCCTGCCCCAAGTCATCTTAGAGACTCAGACCACTTGGATATTTGACTAATCCTACACCCCACTTTCCCTTTGTAGACAAACAAAAATGATTGAATGACTAAAACAACATAATACTCTGCTATTCATGCATTCATGTTAGCACAGCTCCAGCAGTAGCTGAGATGAGCAAGGACTTTACTCAGACCTAAAAAATCAATTAGGGCAGGTAGATGATACAGCTGATAGAGTGCTGAGCCTGAGGTCAGGAAGACTCATCTTCCTAAGTTCAAATATGGCTTCAGACACTTACTAGCTATGTGACCCTAGGCAAATCACTTAACCCTGTTTGCCTCAGTTTCCTCATCTGTAAAATAAGCTGGAGAAGGAAATGGCAAATCACTCCAGTATCTTTGCCAAGAAAACCCCAAATCAAGCCACAAAGAATCAGACAGGACTGAAAAACAACTGAACAAAAAATGGCTGGTTTCACTATTCTATTTCTGTACTATATCTACTATTAGTTATGTCCTCTTAAAACTATCACTAGCTCATTGACCATAGACAAGTCACTTGGAGGATTAGAGAGACTGTTCCTTCATATAGGAGTCATTTTGGTATAGTAGACAGCTCTGAGCTTAGCATCAAGAAGACCTGAGTCTGAATCCTATTTCAGATTCTTACCTGTCATGGGATCTAAGCAAGTCTCAATCTGTCTCAACCTCAGTTTTCCCATCTATAAAAAGGGAATAATAATAATAGCATCTACCTACCTCATGGGGTCGTTGTAAGCATCAAATGAAATTATATCTGTAAAGCCTTCTGAGAGTCCTAAAGTGCTATATCAGCATCAACTATTATTATTGGACCAGTTACTGCATGCATTACTTATTTCCCAGGATCGTTATATGAAAAGACCGTCGTTTATAAAGTATTATATAAACATGAGCTATTACATTATAATTTGTAATTCTACCATGTGTTGTATTGGGTAAATACTTTGACCTCTCTAGATGTGTTTCTCAACGTGTTAAATGAGAGTATTGGACTAGATGACCTTGAAGGTCCATTTTAGCTTTAGCATTCATTTTTTCTATAGGAAATATAGAAAGAACCAGAAAAAACAATAAGGCTTGGCTATTCCCCACTCTCCCCACCCCCCCCCCTGCAAAAAAAGTAACTGATAATGATCAGGCCTTTATTACAGGCTATCATTCAGAGTGAATTACTGTTTCAGAACTCACTGCCACCTATCGTAATGAGTGAACAATTTCAAATTTTAAAAGATGGGTATGAATCATAGACCTTCAGAGCTAGAGGGGACCTTAGAGATTATTGAAGCAGCATATTCATTTTGTAGAGGAAGAGAAGTGACTTGCCCAAGGTAAGGCAGAAAGGTAGCAGAGCTCCGACTGGTACCCTATGCAAGATGTTGGCAACTAAGAGAAAGTAAGAAGAATCATAAGTCAGTGAAAGCAATGCCAGATGACAAGGTCTAAAAATAGTCATCTGCAATTGTCATCTGACTCCCAAGCCATGTTCTTTTCATAACGTCAGGCTACCTCCAAAATGTAACCAAATGGTTCACCTTCCTTTACTATAATTAAGCTTTTGCAAGACTCCCCTTCCTATCTATTCACTACCACCAACCTTGGTAATGAAAGTACTGAAGAAAATAGAGGAAAAGAAGGAAAAGGGGAAAGAAAAGGAGAAAGGAGATGAGAGGAGAGGAGAGGAAAAAAGAAAAAAGCAGGAAGAAGGCCTCAATAAATCTTAGGAATGCTTTCAACACTTGCCCAGGAAAAGAAGGAAACAAAATTATTACTCTAAAAATAACAGAAGAAAAGTACCCTCCCTCCCCTTCCTGGCTCTGAGGAAGTAGAAAGTGGGAGGTATTGTCTTTATCTCCAGCTACCATTTCAAAGTAAATGAAAAAGTCTCCCATTTTAGATTTCCAGGAAAGACATTCCCCTTTCTACTATTCCACACTGCCTCTCCAGAAGACTCACTATTTTCAATCACAGATTACGAAAACATCTCTGAGACTCAAAGTGGTGAATGACCTCCTTGCTCGTATTCATATATGTGTCTTACCTGGTTAATAATTGGTCAATTCAATCAGTACAATGGAACCAACTACGCACTATGCATATTCACACAACCGAAGTGAGTTATTATAAATGTTCGCATTCTGATTCTAATATCGTGCTTTATTCCAGTTCCTATAACTGAAACATATCCATTTGTTGATCTCAGTCATCACAATGTGTCCTTCTTACCATCAATTGAAGCTCTTTTGGGTAGAATAGTTACAGCCCCCTCAGCAATTTCTTCTTGTTGATAGACAGGTGATATTTTTGAGCCCCAGCTATCTGAGCCAATCCAGAGAAAATGCCCACTTTGATTTATTTTTTTGGCAGCTTCCAATATTCGCCTGTAGGAATGAAAATAAATAAAACCTACAGCATTAACCAAGAAATTCAACAAACACAAGCCCTAGAACACTAGATGAATCAAGTTATACATACTTGGTAGGTCACTATTATAGTCAATCAATAAATTATTTCAACTGCCTAAATCATATCTCCTTAACAGAGATGATTTCAACTCCAGTACACATTAATTAGCTTTATCCTAAAGCTCACTTGCATTCTTCAGCCTATCATACATATTTGTTTCTCCTCTTTTAATTTCTGAGTTTTAGCAGAGAGAAGGTTGAGGCTTAGGAGCTGAATGACTATGGGGGCTCAGTAGAGCAGAATCCAGCCTTCTCTAGAATTACAAGGCCTTTTCCTTTACATAGTTTAAATGTCTAATGTTTTACATCACGCATAAGTAAATTAGAAGAATAGGGGTCCCCAGATCTGATTCTCCACAGAGAAGAAAAGAGACAAGTACCTGATGTCATCCTCATTGGCAAACATGATCACTGCACGAGCATTAGGCGTTTCCAACAGACGTTTGATGATTTTGTCAAATTCTCCAGGCCTTGGTTCACGGGGGATTTTCTGTGACTGAGCAATACAAACACCACCTGCAAAGGGAGAGAAAAAAAACAAAAGAGGGCAAAGCTGATGTGCTGATGCTTTTTAATTAAATCTGTGTTTTTAAGAGAACCATTGAGGACAGTTGTTTATAAAGGCATGATTCCGCATAGGGAATTTTGCATCTTAAAAATCTGTCCTTCTCACCTGTAGGAAGCAGACTTTTTTAAGTGACACCTAATTCTTGCTTCAGATGAAAATGATACCAATTATTCAGCTGTACAATTTAGCTGTCCATAATCTTTGTTTTCCCCTAAAACAATGGGTTATTTTTCCTTGACATGGGTGGGAAAGGGTGGCATGAAAAAAATATGAGGAGAGTTTAGCAATGGAAGGGAAAAGAGTTTGATTTAACTCACCTAAGCCTTACCATGTCATAGGCAAGATTTATGGGCAAGATGGCCCTAAAACAAAATCCTTCCTTTAATTTTGAAATTATCATCCACCATTCAATGGACAAACCATTCACTCTATGGTGAATAGTGGTAAGAGTGGCCTTCTTCCAAAGGGTATACTATACAGGAAGTCAGTAAGAGATAACCTTGGACTTGAGAATGTTCCTTAAATATGAAGCCATTGTGGCTAGAGATCTTTTACAGGGTTTTATTCATCCCAGTAGCAAAGTAAGAGGTAGCTTGGAGTCAGAAAGACTCATCTCTGTGAGTTCATTTCTGGCCTCAGACACTTACTAGGTGTATGACTCTGGGCAAGTCACTTAACCCCATTTACCTCAGTTTCGTCATCTGTAAAATGAGATGGAAAAGGAAATGGCAAATCACTCTAGTATCTTTGCAAAAAAAAAAAAAGCAAAGAAAACAACACAAAGGGGGTTATGAAGAGCCAGACACAACTGAAAACAACTGAACGAAAAGCAAAGACCCCCTTATCACTAGAGGAGAATGAAGGGGAAACAGGAGAAGAGGTAGACACCTTTCACTTCTTTCTAACTTTCCATGATCTTCTTCCCCTTTAAGCAGGGAAGGATTGAGAGCTGGAAACATTAGAAGTCATCTGGTCCAAATGCTTTTTGGCTCATTTTGTAGTTGAGGCTGAGAACGATTAAGTGACTTCCCTGAAGGTAGTGAACGAGAGAGGCCAGATACAAATCTAGGTCCTTTGAGTATGAAAACCAGTCCTCTTGCCACTACATGATAATTTATTATCTTACAACATGGGGGAATATTCCAGCTCTTTGAGGGAACCAGAGACAGACAATGGGAAACTTTAGGATTATCAATGCAGTAATGCAGTTAGTACATTAGCAACAATAATATATTAACTAGTGTGGTGGAATGGAAACTTTACGGAGCCAGAAGAGCTAATACTTAACTTCCACTGTAATCAAGACCAAGTTAATCTCTTTTCTTCAGTTGTAAATGAGGGTTATTTGAGTTCCCTTCCAACTTTTAATCTATGATCTGTGCTTCTATGGACTGAAAGAGTTAATCAGCTTGAGGAATTGAGATCAACTGAAAATCAAATACCATCTATAATATTACTTCTTCAGGAAACTATGTTGGCTTTTTAAAAAAAATTTTCCTAAAAATTTAGACCACAATCCACTTTTAGGTTGAAGAGTCCCTTCATTATTGCTTAGAAAATGAGGAGAGTGGAAAATATGTCATGTAACTATGAAATCTGACACTAGAATTGTAACCTCCTGGGAACAATATACTGGCCTTTCCAGACTTAATTAAATTGCCTTAATTACTTAAGCATTCTTTTGAAGACCTCTTCTATCCTGAATAGCATTTTGAAACCACTAATCACTGCATAGTCAGGGCTTCCTGGCAAAGTATCTGACGACCTGAAAAAACATGTTCTAGTGACAACTTTAAGCAAGGTAGACAGGTGACGTAGACAGAGATGTCTAGCCTTGAATTATCTGGGTTGGGTATTTATCCTGCTTGAATACATCACAAAATTGCTCATCCTTCTGCTTCACCTTGTCTTTGTCAGTTTGGTCTGCCTTCATTTTTCTAGAAGGAAAAGTTATATAATCATGGGTATTTTATTAAGACACAGACTGTATTTAACTTTTCAGAAGAAAGGAGGGAGGAGCTTGGGATTCCATTCCAGGTCTTGACACTGATTTGTAGCGTGCATTTATACATGCCCCCAACAGTCTGTTATTTCATTCACAGGATTCATGTATTCACTAAACAAATATTTATTTTCCCCTACTGTGTGGAAAGGGCAGCTAGGTGGCAGTACCGGGCCTGGAGTCTGGAAGACTCATCTCCCTGAGTTCAAATCTGGCCTCACATACTTACCATCTGTATGACTTCAGAAAAGTCACTTGACCCTCTTTGCCTCAGTTTCCTCATCTGTAAAATGAGCTGGAGAAGGAAGTGGCAAACCACTCAAGTGTCTTTGCCAGGAAGACCCCGAATTGGGTCACAACAAGTCGGACACAACTAAAACAACTGAATAACAAACATGTGGAAACAACTGAGCTAGTAATTCTGAGAGATCCTGAAAAGTCTAACTCAGAGTCCCACCTCTCAGAAAATTGATTATTTAATCAGAGAAACACGCACAATGATATAAGTTAAACAACAGTCCAAAAGAATAATAAAAATTGTATGACAAAATAGTATATCATTAAGTGCTAAAATGCAAAATGAGTAAACGAGTCAGTCAACAAATATTTGTTAGGTACCTAT